>NW_026606605.1:2270000-2472500 GCF_029890125.1 Rhinichthys klamathensis goyatoka
AACACTGTCTAGAATAGCGATTTAAGTGTGAATTGTGACTTCTCTTTGTGTTAAATCAGCCTCAGACTCCAATAGCCGGTGGGGGGTTGGAGGGACAGTTCAGTGCTGTATCGAGCGCGCAGGACAATAGGCATAGGTGTTAATGTTCCTCTTTCATATGGAGAGCGAGGGAGACTAAATAAACTTGTTAAAAAGAGATTCAGCGCGAGAGAGGCAAAGAAAAACGCATGTTTTAATTTAATTATGTTGCTTTGGACAATTTTCGTTTTGTAGGCCTACTGTTTTAATTGTTTAATATAGCTGTCATTTCTTTGGCAATACAAATTTAAAATGTCGCAAGAATAAGATTAGCCTAGTGTTTCTTATTTTGCATCGCAAAAGAAATAAACTCTAAACCCGATGCAACCCTGTTTTAAATAAAAAAAACTGTCCCGACACTTTATTTAAACCTTGAAATGTTCGAACTTGGTTTCAAACTTAAGTAATTTTAGTGTTCTTTTACATTACACAATAATTTAGCAGACTAAAGACGTGCTTCTTCATTTTCATTTTCTGATGCAATCGGCTGACAATCTTCCTTCATCAGTTTTTGTCCTTTGTGCAGCGGCTGCGGTTCCAGGAATGTAGCAAATTTATGTTGTAATAATAATTAAACAAAACTCTTGACTTTAAATAAGTAAACAGTTATAAACAGTTAGCTATTTAAGCATCAAGAAGGTTAAACATAAACGCTGTAGGGCAACATCGGTTAACAACATGTATGCTACATTGAGATTCGATCCGAGTCGATTGAAGCTCCTCGAAGCTCGTGTTGTTGCGTTAACCACTGAGCTATCGTCTATACGTCTGTGACTGTTTTTATTGCAATGTTTTACTTTTTCATTATTTATTCAATTTCATTTCAGTAGCCTAATTTCAGTATTGTGATTATGAATTATTTTAACTACGTTTCACTTGTTGAATTCATCTGCTACCAGCTTTCAAACGCTCTGAATCAGTGCGGTGCGGCAGCAGATTACGCATTAGAGAGAATAAACAAACACTTTTCAGAGTCTATGATTGTAGCGCCTCTTGGCGGTAAAAGGCAGCAAATACACCCCACATTTTACCGCCGCGGTGGAACGGCTGATGTGGGCATTGTCATGGCTTGCCTCGACATTTGCGTTTGAATAGCGCGCGTCCTCCGTGGGCGTGTCAGATTAACGCGTAATGAAGTGTAATGAGCTGGGGAAAAAAAATCTGACAGCACTCTCTTTTCATACAGATTACATAAACTGAGAATATTTGTTTTTTATATAAATTACATCATTAAAAAGAAGAGAATTCAAGCTTCATAAAGAAAAACCTCTCGTGCCTGTATGACAAGTATTTGCAGAGTTAGAGTTAATTTTTCGGACGTGTTTCAGAATGGACTGCACTGACAGAGAGAAGGCAAAACTCGCATCATGTTTATTTTTCTTTATTTGACAAAAAGCACAAAACTTTGTTTTTATTGTGAGTATACAGAAAAATAATAGACAATTAACAGGATCGATTGATGTATAACACTTATATGTACGATCAAAATCAACAGAGTATTTTAAGTCTATTTTTCTGCTATGTGAAAAAAAAACGGCAAAACGCGCGGGCGCGTTTCTGGTCCCCAGAGGGTTAAATAAATGCTGTTCTTTTTTAACTTTTTATTCATCAATGAATCCTGAAAAAAGTATCACAGGCTATAAAATATTAAGCAGCACAACTGTTTCCAACATTGATAATAAATCCGCATATTAGAATGATTTCTGAAGGATCATGTGACTCTGAAGACTGGAGAAATGATGCTGACAATTCAGCTTTGATCACAGGAATAAATTCTATTTTAAAGTATATTCAAATAGAAAACCAATATTTTTAAATACGTGTTTTTTTTCTGTATTTTTGATCAAATAAATACAGGCTTGATGAGCATAAGAGACTTCTTTCAAAAAACGTAATTTTTCCAAACTTTTGACCGGTACTGTACATATGTGTGAAAATGTAGTATTTCTTATTAGCCTTTTTATGATTACTATTTTTGTATGATTTTTATGTAAAGCACTATGAATTACTACTATTAAATATGCATGTCTTAAATAAATGATTTTATTTACCAATTAGGTATTCATATTTGATTTGTTTTTATTCTAAAAGCATGCTAATTAAATATGAATATTATAATATTAATAAAAATAGAATTTCAAAGCAATGCTAATTTCCCGTTCTCTGATCAGCCTGAGAACCTGGTGGTGGAGCAGAGCGTGTCCCAGCTGATGGTGAAGCTGACAGACTTCGGTGACGCGGTGCAGCTCAACTCGACTCCTCACGTTCACCCACTGCTGGGAAGCCCAGAGTTCGCGGCCCCTGAGCTGGTTCTCGGGGACCCCGTCTCTCTCTCCTCTGACCTGTGGAGTCTGGGGGTGGTGACGTACGTGATGCTGAGCGGGGCGTCTCCGTTCCTGGACGAGAGCGTGGAGGAGACGTGCCTCAACATCTGCCGCCTGGACTTCAGCTTCCCCGACGACTACTTCCAGGGCGTGAGCCAGGCGGCACGGGATTTCGTGTGTCTGCTTCTCAGGACCGAATCTTCCAGGCGTCCCCCGGCTGCCGTCTGCCTGCAGGACCCCTGGCTGAGACCCGGGGGGGGGCGTCGCTCAGCCGAGTGCATCGACACCTCTAGACTCATTTCCTTCATCGATCGGCGCAAACACCAGAACGACCTGCGGCCTCTCGGAGGCATAAGAGCCTTCCTGCAAAGCAGACTTCAGCCCAGGATCTGACCCAGAATCATGATCTCATCCTCTTTCCCAATGCCAATCAAGAAGACTTCAGTCCTGAGCCTATCAAAATGTGTGCTGACAACCATATCTGCCAATCAGAGCCTTCGTCAGCAGACGAGATTTAAGATTGATAGTTCCCAGTTTGCTGCTGCCTTGTTTCCAATTCAATTAAGACTTGTAAGCAGAGATTAAAACAATGGAATATAAATATATATATATATATAAAAGATTTCTTCTTTGATTTGCTGAATGATCAACAAATCTACACAAGTGGACTGATATTTTGTGTAGAACAAACGGACCCGCACAAGCGTGGTTTTTGAAGAAAGCGATGCCAATGCAATTTAGCGAGGAGAACAAGTCTTTCTCTTTCTGTTAAGCCCGAGCCAGAGAGCGAGCGGCGGCTTTCGTGCTTTTACAGTGTTCGGAAACCTTTCTTAACGAACCTTTAGAGAAAAATGAACAGCGCGTTATACTTGTACGACACATTTTCAGGTACATCTTTCAATAAAAACCATTACATCGACTCAGTCTGAATGAACGCAACACTCAAATCGTAGTAAGTGGAAACTTGTTTTGGTCTCTTAGTTGCTTATTTCAACGATGATGATTGCGCCACATTTAGCTGCGGGATTTTTACAGGCTGCAAGTTCAACCTCTTTTTTTTATTTACTACGACTAGAACAAATTGTGTTGTGCAATCTGCAGATGTATGCGCCTTATTCTATACTATGTGTCCGCCCTGTTTGTTAGTTTCTTTTTAAATGCGTGGAGATACGCGGCGGCGGCGTCTGAGCGCATCGGTGACTGAATACTGTAAATGCACTCGCGTTGTTTCCGGTTCTTACCACGTGCAATGTTGCAGCTTCGATGGTTTATGCAACTGTTTATGAAGACATCTGTTAAACCTTTAATGAAAACGCAGAATAGCACGTATTTGGTGCTGTTGTTTATTTAATCCGGTCTTTTTCAGTAAGTATTAAAGCCCTGTCATCCTACAGGGTTGTTGTCTACATGGCACTTACGCTAGTCACTTTTCTGTTGGTATGCCAAAGCTCTCCATGCTTTATGAGAATTAGGTTTTTTTATCGATCCCCTACACACATTCGACTCCTTTAAGTTGTACGCTGCATAGCTGTGACTGGTTGTTTACATGAGATTTTCATAGCTTTACGACAGTTTTTCTTCATCTATTTTGCTTTTCTGCGCATTTTTGGAGTGTTTCTGAAATGCACCTCCCATTTAGACTAGGCAGTCTTTGACATTGATATAATTTCGCATAGCAAGATATCATGGACAAAAATGTGAAGCCTTTAAATTATGATATTTATCTCGTCATATAGATCGTTTTAATGCAGATTGTAGGTCCTTTTAGTTTTAAGGCCTCAGTTTTTGGTGACAGATTAGTCGTCTCAACAATTGAAATTGTCACTGGAATGCCGTTGGCCTGTTGTTCTCATTTCCAGTGATCCTCGCATCATTTATCGGTCAACTGTTATCTTTGAGATTTTGAAGCGTATTGAAATGTTTGATTGGTGGGCAATGACTCTTTCCCGGTAGGAAGGAACATTGTTGAATCATCTGTATAGACCCATATAATGTCCCCTAATTTATTTGTCATTGTAAAGTTGTACAGATGCCTTTACAGCGTGGGAACTTGGACTGGATACATTTTTTTTTAAAGTGTTTCATTGAATGTCTAATTTTAGTTCTGATCTCATTGTATTTTTAATGTATGTATTTTCATTTTAGACTTGTTTTATTTGGATTATTTTATACTGTTTGCATGTGTATATTTCTTTGTACAGAAACCATAAGTGTTTACGCGATATGTGCTGTAAATATTTTCAGTTTTGTCATCATTATTTTGGAATTAAACATATGGAACATTCTCATGGCTGCTGTGCTTGGTTTATTCTGTTTCGGTTTTTTCTCTAGTTTGTCGGACTGATTGACAATAATGCAGATTTGTAAACACTATTTAAAGTTTTGAATGTTCAGGTTGGGAAGGGAGAATCGCTTCCATTTATATATAAATTAATTTTCTAACTGCAGTGACGCAATTACTTTACCGAATGGCTCTTCTATTTAGAAGGCGGGACTTATTCCGCCATATTGCATTATGCTTTCTCCCATTCATTCGCATGATTATTTGAGTGCACCGTCTTTGTATATCTAAAGTCTTTTGCTACGTCCCAATTCGTCTACTTGTTCTACACCCTAAAAGTGTGAACTCTTTTTGTGAAGAAAAAGTAGATACTTTTGAATGTGAAGCAAAAGAGTACACAAGCTTTGGGACAAACTGTCACCTCATACAATTGCGTCTTTAACGATTGCTCTGTCGCATCCTGTCACAGTAAACTGGCCTGTCAATCATCTTGTCACAGTTATCCTCCACATTTAATTTCACTAGTGCAATGCCCGTGCAAAATCAGTTTTTGTGTGTTTTTACTAGTAATTGTTGGTTTGGTATGTTTGAGTTGCTTAATAGCCTTGGCTACTATTACACAAGAGCCTAAACTCTGAGAAAACGCTAACGTTAAGCGCACCAGAATAAAATATAATATTCAGAATTAATCAGTGTAGCTGACTTACAAATTCAGTTAAGTCGCTACTTTTTCAAAATTGAATCGCTACTTTTTCAAAAGTGAATTGCTACTTTTTCATAGTTCTATACATAGTTTTTAAACTATGTATAGTTACATTGTAATAAACGTATAATTACATTGTAATAAGATCAGATCAACAAACAAATGTATAATAATAATGTTACAAATTTATAATAATAATGTAACGAATGTATAATAACACTAATAAATGTATAATTACATTGTAATAAACGTATAATAACAGTAATGTATAATTACATTGTAATAAACGTATAATTAAATTGTGATGTATAATAACACTGTACTAAATGTATAATTACATTGTAATACACGTACAATTACATTGTAATTAATGTATAATAACAATCTAATGTATAATTACATTGTAAAAAAGTATAATTACATTGTAATAAATGTATAATAACACTAAAACAATGTATAATTACATTGTAATAAACGTATAATTACTTTGGAATAAATGAAAAAAGTAGCTTTTTTCAAAAAGAATCGCAACTTTTTTCAAAAAGAATCGCTACTTTTTCAAAAAGAATCACTACTTTAAAGAATCGCTACTTTTTCAAAAAGAATCACTACTTTAAAGAATCTAAAATAATAATGTAACAAATGTATAATAACACTGTAATAAATGTATAATTACATTGTAATAAACGTACAATTACATTGTAATAAATGAAAAAAGTAGCGATTCTTTTTGAAAAAGTAGTGATTCTTTTTTCAAAAAGAATCGCTACTTTTTTCAAAAGGAATCGCTCCTTTTTAAAAAAGAATCGCTACTTTTTAAAAAAAGAATGATGTAACAAAATGATAATGTCAAGTCAAGTCAAGTCACATTTATTTATATAGCGCTTTTCACAATACAGATTGCATCAAAGCAGCTTCACAGTGATAACATGAAAGTAGTACAACACAGTTCAATAATATTGTTGAATATTAAATATCCCCAACTAAGCAAGCCAAAAGCAAGGCGACAGTGGCAAGGAACCAAAACTCCATCAGATTGGATGGAGAAAAAAACCTTGGGAGAACCCAGGCTAGTCAGGGGCCAGTTCTCCTCTGGCTAACAATCATAGGGTTTTAAAGAAGCTTTACAGTAAGTGCATATCAGAGAGTACCTGGAAAAAATACATTTAGTTAATCATGTAATATTTAGGGGATAACATATCGCCGGCGTTGAGTCGTCTCTTCGCAGGCGTTGAGTCGTCTCTTCACAGGCGTTGGTCTTCTCATCACAGGCGTTGAGGCATCCGAAATCCCCGTGAGAGGCAGGATACCAAACTGGAGCCTACGAACGCCATTTTTCTCGGGACAAGCGTCCCGAGATAACAGCAGAAAGGCAGATGGGAAATAATTAGCATAGCTGATGTTCATAATGATTTCCATTACACGGGAGTAGGTGTTAGAAAACCATAATCTCACAACTCTCCGTAATGTAACAAAATGATTTTTTTAAATAAACGTATAATAACACTAATGTATAATTTCATTGTAATAAACGTATAATTATTGTGTAATAAATGTATAATAACACTGTAATAAACGTACAATTGCATTGCAATAAATATAGCCTATAATTACATTGTAATAAACTTATAATTACATTGTAATGTACAAGACTAACAAATGTATAATTACATTTTTTACACTAATTTAAAAAAGAATCGCTACTTTTTTCAAAAAAGAATAATGTATCAAAATAATAATGTAACAAATGTATAATAACACTGTAATAAATGTATAATTACATTGTATTAAACGTATAATAACACTGTAATAAATGTATAATTACATTGTAATAAATGTATAACACTGTAACAAATGTATAATTACATTGTAATAAACGTATAATTACATTGTAATGAAAAAAGTAGCGATTCTTTTTGAAAAAGTAGCGATTCTTTCAAAAGGAATCGCTACTTTTTCAAAAAGAATGCTACTTTTTATCAAAAAGAATCGATATTTTTTCAAAAAGAATCGCTACTTTTTTACTTCATAAGTAAACAGTGTAGCTGACTTAATGTTTAGCTGACAGAATGTTTATTTTTAAACCACAATTAACTAACGGTTCGAGAGATATTCGATTATCAGACAGACAGACGTTCCTGTAATTTATAGATAGATGTCCTACCGTATCGGAGAGAAATGCAGTAGCACGTTGATCTGCAGTCGTGGGTCTTTCATGAGGTGAACTCTCCTCATATTAATGCATACTAATGTATTTAAAAGTTAATGGCTGAATCTTAATAAAATGGATCTCTATAAAAGTCCACATTGTTATTGCAGATGAGATATAACGGATCCACACTGAAAATCTACCGGAAATATTAGACCATCCGGGGACTTTTGACATACTCTTTTCAACATACCACGCTTATACCACGCTTGGTACATTGGATGCAGAGATTAATATGAATGGTGGAATAAGTCCCGCCTTCTAAATAAAAGAGCCAATCGCTGATCAGTGATGTCATCATTGCGTCACTGCAGCTGCTGTTACCAGAGCCGTTAAAAACATTACATTTTGAGTTGAAAATGTCGTTGTGTAAACGGCTTCTTATTCTTCATAGTGAATCAACGAACAAACTGTTTTCAACTAAAAACGGATTTATGATTATGACTCCCCTCACACTTTCGATGTCTACTTACCTTCAGACTCTTGTTAAAAAAAAAGTGTTATGATATTACGGAGAAGAGACCATGAGGATGTAAATGAGCTGTATAGGACTTTTATTGCATCACACAGGTGAACACTACAGTGGTTTGCATTGTGTACAGACAATACGAGGAACATGGTAACATTGCACAGTAGTAACCAGCGATGCTTTATTTACAGACAGACTTTGTTCTTAAATAACACAGTATTCATTCATAATTACAGAACTGAGAACGAACTGAAGAATATGTCTAAATGAGAACGATCCAGCTTGGGCTCGAATCAGTGTAGCCTTATAATGTGAACTGTAATGTAAAATCTGGCAACATTAAGACATTGATTATTCATATCCATATGATGGACTCATCTGGCTGTTTATAAATGCTTTATCTAAATGGGAACTTCTTGCATGACTAATAGAGAACACATTTAAGCGAATGCTAATGGGCAGAATATAGCATCTGTTGCTGAATTTATACTGAGACTTCCTGAAAGTCTTCCTGTCTGTGAGAGCGTATTGCTGAATCAAATGCCTGTCATAAGGCTTTTGAATTAGTCATGTCACCATAATAATGACATTATCATTATCAAAGTCAGCAGATGGGTTTGCTCGGAGCTCTGGCGCATGCATGATAATATAGTCTGCTGTGTTTTACGCCCAAGCAGCAATATCTGTCTCACGCTTATTAACGCAAAATAATCTCCATTTATGAGGAGATGGATAACTGAGAAGCAAACATGCTCTATGATGTCTTGTAATATTGCGGTTTTGCCTGATTTACATACAGTAGCGAAACAGTAATTCACAATTTTACTCAAACCCATGTTCACTTTTGCCCTCTTTTACATTTCGAAAATCTCATATTTAAGATTTTTCTTTTTTCTTTAAATACTAATGGTCATAGTAGTCAATTAAATAATTCAACAAAACAGACACAAGAACGAAAAATAAGGTTTATGTCAATGTTTGTGTACAATCTTAGTTGACAGAGTACAATAGCTTAAGACTTAAGAGAGCAGGATCAATTCTTACACTGAATCTGTGGTATTTTATATATATTTTTCCAGCGCAATATAGCCAACACATTGTAATCGTTTCAACCAAAGGTCTTGGTGATAAAAATTGGTTGTGCCTTTGCATATTTGACCTTGAGGTCACTATAAGCTCCAGGTTTCATGACCAAACCCACAACGTAATTCTTGAGGATTAAAGAGTCATTCAAAATTGCAGTAACTGGTGGTCATTTTTTGGTCTAATAGCATGATAAAAAGAAAAACATTTCTTTAGGTTTGTTTTCTACGAAGCCCTGCACATGATATCCGGGAAAAAATATGCATATCGTGGTCAAATTAATTAGTTTCCACAATTTACTAAAAAGAGAGAACAAATTCACATGATTCACGTGAAGGAAATTGTGACTTTTTTTTCATAATTGTAAGTTTATAACTTGCAATTCTGACTATATTTCTCACAATTGTGAGATATAAACTCAAAATTGTGAGAAATAAATAATAAGTCCCACACTTCTGACTTAATTTCTCACAGTTGCAATTGTGAATTATAAACTCTGAATTGTGAGATGTGGACAATTCTAAAAATTGTGTGGAAAAAAAAGTCGCAATTACCTTTCTTTTTTTTTTTATTCCGTGTCTTCTAGTTATATTCTAAACTGAGAGTGACTAACAGTTTTGAATTGTGAAGAAAGTGGCCTGTATCTGTTCAGCCAACTTAAAAGAATCAGATTTTGAACACATAGACAAGAGTGGTTCTTTACATCTTAAAATACTTAAAAGTAATATTTAAACAACCTTAATCTCAATGGAATGCAGAGAACTGTCTTAAATCTAATCTAGGGAATTTTTTTAGAATAAATTATTGGTCCTAAAAAACCTTCTTCTTCCCCCATTCTGGTGTTCCTCCATCCCTCTATTCCTTTAGCAGGATGTATGGAGTGCTGCCTTAGTGTGTGATGATCCCCAAAGGTACGGAAAAACACAAAACATAAGACTCATCCTAATATCACTACATTAGACATTTGAGATAGTTATATTATGATGCTGAGCGCGTGTGTGCTTGTGAAGTGTGTCTTTGGATACTGAGTCCTGAGAGCGTCTGAGACCTGTGGCTGTCTGTTATTTGAGGTCCAGTCAAGGAGTGTAACAAGCCGGTTTCCACCAATAAGACGATATTTGCCATATACACAAATTTGAGTCCTACTAGTCACCAAAAGGAACCAAACCTTTAGTGGAGATGTGTATTTGGACAGAGGGGGGCAGTGGACACCACTGTGTATGCATGTGGTGTGAAGAGATATTCAGAAGGCACTGGGGTTTGGTCAGTTTGGTGGAAATCAGACTCTAACAAACCCTCACAAGACCTGACGGACTGTGGTTTAAATCATACAGTGAGGCGCATAGAGAGCCCTCTGCAGATCTCCAGATCTCTACTTGCGCCGGCCGTGATGATGATGATGGTTGTGCATGTCTTCCATGGTGACTCTGCCCCACACGCCGATCACAAACGTCTCAATCTCGCACTCGTTTACACCACGAGCGATGCGGAAGTAGCCGTCCTCGCCCCAGTTCTTCCCCCATGAATTTGCTCCAATCTGTGGTTAAAAATGGGTAAAAGCTGCTGTTGAACTGAAAATAAAACTTCACATCAGCATATCAGATGGATGTCAGTTCTCACCCAGTATTTGTGTGTCCTCCCATTGTAGTCGCTCTCCTCTCCCCATCTGTAAAAAAGTGCAATAAAAATCAATGTGCTATTGGGCATTCACTAAACATTAGTATTCAAATCAACTGTCTAAGAATGGGAATCAATTTTTTGGAGAAAGGGAAGAGAAAGTGCAGATTTATCTGATTTTAAATATATTTTTACCGCAAAACAAGTGAAAAAACTGATTTTAGCAGTTAGGGAATATTTCAACTCTATAAAAATATAATATAATAATATTTGGTAACACTTTACTTGAAGGGGTGTGCATAAGACTAACATGACACCTTCATAATCATGACATGACACATGTTATGAATATGAAGGAAGTTTTATGCATGTTTATGACAACTGTCATTAAGTGTCATTTGCTCAATTATGACATTTTTAATGCAAATATGACATTGTTTGAGATGTCTTTGTTATGACACCTTGACATAAACAAATACATCATAACCTGTCAGTGTCTTTGTCATGACAACTTGACATTACTAAGACAACACAACCTGTTATAAACATGACATAGCAGATTAATTATCAAACTTAAGAAACCACTTAGCTTTATTGGTTAACATTACATTAAACTGTCAGGTGGTTGGTTTTGACATTGGCTGTCGTGAAGCCATTATAACTTTTTAATGACAAATTTAATGTGTACCACTGTAGTTGAGGTCACGAAAAATATTCATGACACAGTTATAATGGCCTTATGACAGCCAATGTCAATACCAACCACATGACAGTTTAACTTAATTTAATGTCAAGTTGTCATGACAAAGACACTGACAGGTTATGATGTTAGGGTTTATGTCAAGATGTCATAACAAAGACATCTTAAACAATGTCATATTTGCATTCAAAATGTCATTATTGAGCGAAAGACACTTAATGACAGTTGTCATAAACATGCATAAACCCTACTTCATATTCATGACATAAGTCATGTCATGGTTATGAAGGTGTCCTGTCAGTCTTATGCACACCCCTTCAAGTAAAGTGTTACCTATAAATCTAACAATATATATAGTGAAGTTATGTTAATTTAAGGATGCTTTTACTGGAAAACAAGGTGAGAATATTTTAGCAGCGAGGAATAATCACATCTGAGAGCTTTCAACTTGAAACAAAAAACATAAAAAAATTACAAAATTCTTCGAAAACCAAAATACATCCAGCACACGGTGCTGTGGACATGTTCTCCTGATGAGGTGAATTGTGTCCACTTCACAGAGGAAGGACGTGAGCATCAGGAAGCAGCACACACACACACACACACACCCTTACATCTCCTCAAGTCAACAACAACCCGATGGGCTGAACCTTCACCATGCCAAGAACTTCCTCTTGCTTCTCCGCTGACCCTTCAGGATCCTTTCATCTGAGTTGAGAATATTCAGCTCATGCATCAAGGGGCCTTTATTTGTACATGTGGGAAGTCTGGAATAAATAGTTTAGTCCTCATCTATTCTAAGGGAAGTTTTCCATCAGACCCGGGAACATATCATTCTGTTCCAAAATAATTCTTATCTGCCTTCCATGCCCACAGAGGGGAATCGGCATTCAGTACACTCAGACAACAAACAAAATCACCTAAAAAAGCAAAGTGCCCTCATACAACAGACATGGGAGAGTTGAAGGGCCAGAACCAATGACTGTGTTTGATGCAGCTCGGACCTCTATACGCTCTTATGTCACCATGTGTTCTGTCCTTGGCTTTGGACAATAACAGACATACCACTGCTTCTGACCTGTGCTGGGTTTAGGCCTCTCTGTCTGCATTGAACAATGCCATTTCCATTACACTGGACATCAATGAGCTTTCCACAAACTTTCCCAGGCCCCGGGCTTAGCCGAACGCACCACGGTGGGATTTCCCCGTAAAAACACTGCCGCCGTCCCCCGTATGTTAACTCCGCAGGCCTATACAGCGTCCTCTGAACGTCTAGAGCAGCGCGAGAAGCGCAGCGTCAGCGAGTGACAGGAGGCCGGGAGAAAAGCCGGGGTTCAGACAGACTCGCCGTCAGCAGTGAAGCGTGTCACACTCACAGACACCAGCGGCAGGTCAGACCAGGTTACCAGAGACGTACCTGGAGAACATGACCTGACCCTCGGGAACTGCACTATCAGTCTGGTGGGAAAGACCAAGAGCACATTCATGCACATCAAGAGGCACATTTGTCGGAGAAATGCTTCTTTTCTGAAGACTGCATTTAAATCAAATCAATACAAAATAAATGATTATTATTATTCGCCCTCATGACAAACTTGTCATGACAAAGTAAAATGAATGTTACTCTGATGTGAATGTTGAATGAACATGTTCTTCAACCAGTTGCATCCTTCAAGAGTAAATGATTGGTAATGGTAATTGACGAGAAAGCTGTTTTCGTGGACTCTGTTGAGGAGAGGCTAGTTGAGAATCACTGCGCAGTGCTATTAGGGTGTGTTACGTAGGAATGTGCAAAACCAGACAAAGGTTTGAGGTGCGAGTGTCTGGCGGTGGGACTGGAATAGGCCAGTTATCCAGGTGTTTTGTCTGCTAGCAACAAAGAAAAACATGTCTGAAAGGCCTTGATGTCTCTCTAAAATAGTTTGTCTCAAATATTTTCAAAGTCCCTTCAAGGCAAGTCAGTTCAGGGCCATGATGGTGAAGAATGTGGAAAGTAGATAGTATTAAACAATATGCCAATGGGGTTAGAAACAAATATATTGTCACGGTGTGGGTTTGGGATTTTATTCCTTCTTGTTGTCTGTCATGTGTTGCCCTGTCTTTTCATGTTCAGCTGTTCCCCGTTAGGTTTATTAGTCTCCCCAGGTGTCTCTTATTAACCACGCCTCCCTTGTTATCTTGTTTAGCTTGTTTGTCTGTGTATTTAAACCCCTGTGTTCCAGTTGTTTGCTGTCGGTTGTTGTTTAATGTTGCTTGTAGTCCGAGTTCTGAGTTTACCCTGGATTACCTGCTTGTTGGTTTATTAAAGTGCTTGCATTTGGATTCACTCTCTGCTTCATTCCTGCCTACATCGTAACATATACACTACCGTTCAAAAGTTTGGGGTCAGTGAGAATTTTATTTTTATTTTTTGGAGGAAAGAAATCAATACTTAATTTGATCGAAAGTGACAGTAAAGACATTTATAATGTTACAAAAGATTCTATTTCAAACAAATGCTGTTCTTTTGAACTTCCTATTCATCAAATAATCCTAAAAAAAAAAAAAAAAACTGTACAACTGACAGACCAACAACTGTTTCAACATTGATAATAATAATAAATGTTTCTTGAGCATCAAATCCTCATATTATACTGATTTGTGAAGGATCATTTGACACTGAAGACACTGACACTGGTGATGCTGAAAATTCAGCTTTGATCACAGGAATAAATTACACTTTACTATATATTCACACAGAAAACAGCTGATTTACACTGGAATAATATTTAATACTATAACTGATTTTTGTTGTATTTTTAATCAAATAAGCGCAGCCATGGTTAGCAGAAGAGAATTCTTTTAAAAGTATTTAAAATCGTACCGACCCCAAACTTTTGAACGGTAGTGTATATATATGCTATTTATTTTTCTTACCCCATTGTTTTATCTCTTTTAGCATAAATCAGATGAAGAAAAATGAGTTGAATTCAAGATACATTTAAAAAAAAAAAAAGTCTTAATATTTTACTTTTTTAGCTTCTTATGTAAATTTAACTTAATTTAAGGATGTTATACTGGAATATTTACTCCTGAGAACTTTCAACTCGCACCCAAAAAGAAATCACGGTAAAAATCTGCTCAGTGTATAATGTATAAATATATAAATATGTGTCTTTAGCTGCAATCATGCTAAAAATAGTATTAATTGTTAAATTGTTTCTTAATTTTTTTCCCATGAAGCAACTGAAAGCAGTATCAGAAAATAATAACCGCTAAAAAAACATTTTTTTTTTATACGCTGCCAAAAATGAATTCCTCTTGCTTCCATTAGATATGAAAAGTTACACAATGCAGGGACTTACCCTGTTATCCTGACAGAGTGTGTTGCATGTTTGCGGTACTGTGACGGTCTGTGATAATTGACATCTGTATGTCTGTAAATTCCACTCTTGTACACAAAGAAATCCTCGTGGACCTCCATGATGGCTAGAAAGGGGGAAAACAAACATAACACAAACCCATTATGCACAGTTTTTATTCATACAAGGCAAATTACAGTAGTACAGACCTTCATACGTCATTGAATCAATATTTAAAAGCTGATCCTTCATTCTTATCACTCACTGTCAGGAAACACTATGGTTCCTTTCAAAAGCCCAATTATGTAATATTCCACATGCTCACCCAAACATCTTGTTCCCTAGCAGATAAAAGTGAGATCAAAGTTGCTCCTGCTAATTGTATAGGAGTTCAAAAGAGCTCAACTTCATATGGCATAAAGGACAATTGCTTAAACTCAGAGGGCCTGGGACAAAACTTGTATGGGTGGGTACCTGCCGCAACCCTCTCGAGGACGACCCTGGTGGCGTGAGAAGTAAAACCAGTAAAGCTCAATGTTCTGGAAGACACTGCATTATGGGAACTACCTGCACCTCCTTACACTTTGGGTTTTTCCAGACATTACTAGGAGATCCTCAGCAGTAAACAGAGCCTAATGATCACACACACACACACTCCTGCACATGAAGATCTTTTCATCTCCTGTTTCTCAATATAAGCCAGAGGTTAGGCAGAATTTTTACCAAGATTAGAAGCGAAATCTGGCGTAAATCCAGGGTTCCCTCCTGTCTGGAACAATACAACAGAACACTGGCACGGGATCATGGAACAGCTCTAACTACACAAGAACACACACACACACCCTTGTCATATTACCCTAGGGGACTTTTCTAAGAATTCACTGCATATATGATGAGTTTAGGCCTTTTGTCCGAACTAAGCGCTCTCTGGGCGTCTACAACATCCATGGTGACTAATACGACATAGATTGATCGTTCGTTGCTGACTGCTTTAACAGTTATTAGGCATGAGCTTTTTACTATTCTTATCCTCTGGCTCACAGTATTGGACAAGCACACACACAGACACACACTTCTGGAGAAATCCATACCTTGCACGGGGCCATTATCCATAATCTCTTTCATAATCTCATTCTCCTGTGAGTGAAAAAGCAGAATCAACATGTCAAGTGAGTTCAGTTAGTGAGAATAATGCTGCATACTGTATAAACTGACAGTGAATAATGTTTTAAATATGAGCAGTATTAAGATGCTTGGGTAAAACATCTTAATGCACATAATAAACAGTCATCCTTTCACATATTATTACGATGAATTGTTTAACTGTTCACCACATTCCTTTGTCACATCTGTGAAAGATATACAATCCAAAACACGCCTGGAGACATGTATATATAATGAAAACTATGCATAAAGAGAGACAAATGTGTGGTAAGATATAGCTCAGGGAGAGAACACTCTCAACCATGACATGACTGCTAATGTAATGCCTCTCCAGACAGTTGTGAATTATTCTTCCCTTTGGCTTTGACACAGATACTGGGTGCGAGTGAAAAACCAGTAAATCACGGATGCTTTAACCATTGGTATTATGCAGGCAGACGTCTGTGTGTTTAATTGAGAGTGTAATGTCAGAACATGTTAGATGTCATAAAACTTGTTTTCCTTGTTTTAAAGAGGACCTATTATGCTTTTTTACATAGTCAACTTTCTTTAGAGTGTGATGTTGCAGTTTGAGCATGAAAAAGCTCTGCAAAGTCACTCAAAGGCAGTTATTCTCTATATCAGTGTCACTGTTTCTAAACTCCCTGAAAGTTTGTAGTCTTGAGTTTTCTTCCGGGAACAAACACGTCACAATATTCCTCATTTAAATAATTCCCGTCCATATGCAGAATAAAGCGGCGGGGACTGGTTGATTTAGTTAGTAGTGCACTGTAAAAAGTGATTGTGATTTTAACGGTAAAAGACTGTAAAAATGCTACAGTGAAAAACTGTTAATTGGTTAACAGAAAGTTTCCTTACTATATGCGGTAAATAACTGTGATAGATCTAACAGTACATTTAATGTAATTTTACTGTAAACTACCGTTAAATTTACAGTTTTTGAAAGTGAAAAAGAACAACTCATTGTATAATTTAAATTTTACAGTGAAAAACCGTAAATTGAATGAAATACGGTTTATTACTGTAAATTTTAAGTTAAGTCTGTAAAACCAATAACGTTTGTACCATATTTTTGACGGTAAAGTTCTGGCAACCACAGCTGCCGGTATTTTACCGTAAAAATGGCATTTTATTTTTTACAGTGTGTGTTGAAATTCGTGGTTAAGGTAAGGAACGGGACATTTCCCAAACACGCTCGAAGGGGTTGACCAATCACAACACACTAATCCAGCTGACCAATCAGAGCACATTGTGCTTTTCAGAAGGAGGGGCTTCATAGAGACAGGAACTAAATAGAGCGTTACTGACGGACTGGGAAAAGAGGAGCTGCAACAATGAAAATATGAGCAAAACAATGTGTTTTGAACATTCAAACATGGAAGCCTATTCTAGTAGACCCTAACAACAAAATCAACTTTGTAAAAGGGCATAATAGGTCCTCTTTAAAATAAAAATGATTACAGTATTATGTAAGATAATAAGACTATTGTCATTTCTGCAGTGTAGTGTCTTGATTCCAGGGGTCAGGTGACTTACATTGGAGGACAGTCTGTATGGAGGGGTCGACTGATAGACATCATTGTGGTAGGTGTGGCTGTTGGGACAGTGCGCTGTGGCCTGCCTCTTCCCCCGGCCCACCGCTCGAGTTTGCATCATACAGCGAGCCACTTCATCGGGGGTTTGCTGGGCCGCAGAGAAGGGGTAACACTCCTCAGTCACTACCCTGACAGAAACACACACACAGATACTTAATGGGTTTCATAAAGATTGCCTGGCATCAAATAATATGAATAGTTTTTTTTAGAGCAATTCAAGTTAGTAATAAGTTTGTGAAATGAAAATATAACATTCAATATACTGCCACTTTTTGTAATAATGAAATGTTTAATTCTTCATTTAGGGGCTTTTGTCAGCCAATATTGATATATGCAATTTTCTGACTTATTCATCAGCATTAAGCTGATTACAATACAGTAATAGTCTTATTTCTTATATACTATAGTCTTATGTTCACCAAGGCTATATTTATTTGATAACAAATAAACATAATTAATTCCTGTGATCAAAGCTGAATTTTCAGCATCATTACTCCAGTCTTCAGTGTCACATGATCCTTCAGAAATCATTCTAATATGATGATTTGCTGCTCAACAAATATTTCTTATAATTATCGCTGTTGAAAACACCAGAATATGTCAAAGTTAAAGTATTATTTGTCAAATGCACACCATTTGATTTGTAAGATGAACTGCTTAGGTTGGATGTAGTGTGTAAAACATGCAGTGAATTACCCTCTTCTCCTCAGGTACCACCAGGCCCCGTCGATACGCCCCCCGGCGCACCCGTCCTGATGACGCTTGTCACAGGAGATCAGATTCTGAGGCGAGAGCTGAGGGGTCATGTGACCCATTGACTGAATCGAGATCCGGTCTGATGCAACAGCTAGGAGTGAATCACATATGAGTGACAGGACAGATGAACTGCATTAGAGGTTTATATAACATACACACAACACTGGACTCTGCAGTGTTCTTCTGCTGTGGTCTGTGTGTCATGATTTCTCTGACTCACCTGCAGTTGAGAAAGCCCAGGATGCATTGCAGTTTCCCTGGTCCAATGGCTCATGGATTTTCCCTGGCCATTTTGTCACTGCATTGAAGTTACTTGGCAGATGATCGTTTCCATTCATATTCATCTGCAGAACATAAAGCAAGATTGAATGTTTTTTTTTTCCCTTCACATAAAGTAATGGTACAATTTGGCACAGAATAACACAGAATAAAGATTTCCATAAATTCATCCATGGTGTGATTATGAGTGATTTTGGTGGCATAATATAATTATTTCCATATGTGTTCTCTTTCACAAGGCCAGTGGATGGATGAGGCTGTCTGAGTCTCCAAAGTCCAAGGTTTACAGGAGCAAAATACTACTGAGCCTTTGTGTGGTTATATAACGATGATTTGTTAATTTTGTGGGTTTTTGGAATTATCCCAATGGAAATTCTAGGAAATAACTTTCTTCTCTGTTCCATCAATAATAAAAAAGTCAAAGTAAACATCCCGGTAATATCCTTTATCATTACAAAGGCTCACTTTATACCCGGTTTTAATATCTGTCTCAGGTGATTCGATAACAAGTGGTCAGCGGACACACATTACCATTTCCATAAGGTATTTACATTTATTTACACACAATTAACATTGTGAAATATTATTAAAATTTTAAATTACTGTTTTCCATTTTAAAATATTACATTTTTTTTTTATTTAATCCTGATATCAAAGGTGAATTTTCAGCATCATTACTCCAGTCTTAAGTGTCACATGATCCTTCAGAAATCATGCGGATACGGTGATTTGCTGCTCAAGAAACATTTCTGATTGTTATCAATGTCATATTTTTTTGTGGAAACTGTAATAATTTTTTTTTCCAGGATTCTTTGATGAATAGAAAGTTCCTTTATTTGAAAAAATAAATCTTTTGTGACATTATAAAAGTCTTTACTGTCACTTTTGGTCAATTTAATGCATGCTTGCTGAATATCAAGCGTAGCATCAGTTCTGGCAGGTCAGGTTAGTCAACGCATCAGCTGATCCATATCTACCTATCGCCTATCACTGTATACATATATAAGCTCCTTCAGGATTATTAGCGTTTCTCAGGAGCCGCTTCCCTCCTCCCTCCCCAGCTCCTCCTCTCCTCAGTCAGGATTTGGCATTGATTCCCCCTGAATCAGACTAAAATCCTCTAATTATGTTGTACAAAAAATGATATCAGCAATACATTCATGTTGATTCTGTTCTGTTTACCATACCGCCAATCCTAACTGTATGCTAACTGTCAATCGTATTTGACGATAGTGGTCCTAGGTATTTATAAAATCGTACTGACCCCAAACTTTTGAACGGTAAATACCACTTATGACCACTTATGATCATACTTCATCGAAGGGAGGGTCTCTGAATTTATGACTTTATGCATTTATTACATCTAGTCAGTGTATTGATGTAGATCAAGTACAAATAAAAAGCTGAGAAAAGTCACTGTTCCTCCCAAATGTATTGGACCCTGTTTACACCTGTGATTAGCCATCCACTTATGACCGAACTGACCAAAACTGATGTTAATACCAGGAGGGAACATATAACCCTAAACTTAACTTTACCTCTGTAATGCAGAGACATATTCATGCTTGTCTTACATCTCCCAAATCTATAAGACCCCAGAATTCTTGTGTCATAGTTTGCATCCCAAGGATTATGAATGTCCTGGATGAGGAATGCATTAGCACTTGTGTGCCTCTCCCTCTTTGGTAAGGCACAGCAGCTTGTTGCCGTCCTCCTACATTCCAGCCTGTGATATCGTCATGATTCTCCCTGACAACTAGCAGATATGATCCCTGGAATGCAGATGCTTGTCAAGTGACCGCCTCTGCAGTGGTGAATTGTGGTGGTTAAAGGGCCCCTGAAGGGCCACGTCTCGCAGCAACACTTGACCCGATGGGGAACGTGAGCAATCCCACCGAGCAAAGACAATACACCAATGAGAAAGTAAAGTGTGTGCGGCACTCAGCCCACTCATTAGTGTGCGTGCCGAGTGGGTTTTAGGCAGATAGAGGCTTCATAAATGGCCCAGGCTCGACAGGTGGAGACGTGTTGGAGAATGTGGGATGGAGAGTAAAGAGAAAAGGGGAAGTGGAGGAAGATATGGGTATGGCTCCTATTTGGTGAGGGTCTTGAATAAAGTGAAAAAAGTGTTTTTAACCAGCCGCTCTTCTGAAAACGCCTAGCTGTGGACGCTTGAGAGGGCTATAGTTGTAGAGGACGCTTTCGTTGATATCATAAGGAATATCCGCTGAAGAGTTACTAGTGTCTGATTTCGTATATAGTTTGCTTTTGAATATATAAATATCTACACAATGTAGAGTTGCTCTGGCCCTTGTTTTGGATGATTATCGTAAATACGAGTTTCCTAGGTAAAAATTGGACATGAACGCCCTCTCAAGTCGTACTAACCACTGGGATAATCTTGATACCTAAGCTCCCGAATTAAGCGGTGTGACGGGTGCATAGCCCACCTCACATATTTGGCCTCTACCATGGTTTACATTGGTCATTTTGAAGTTTAATTTATGGCTTTAACATGGCTTTACGGTTAGGGTTATGTCGCCACCTGTTGGTTTGGCATGCTCTTGACTGCGCTTCCTAGCGTGTTTTTGCGTTTTCATGTGGACGGACATTTTTTTAAACTTGCTTGTGTGGACGAGATTTTTATTTATTTTTTCAACGAAGGAGGAAAAACTCTGTTTATAAGAATACCCGTGTACGTGTGGACTGGGCGTCAGTCAGAGTTGTCCAGCCACAGTAAAAAGGTCACAGTGGCCTGTTTAATTTTTGTTGGTTTCAGTTAACTTCCATCTTAAGTCTTTGATCTTTGTATGGACTTTGTTTGGAAATGATCTTTGTTACATCTGCCCCTGTATATTATTTAATTTTTTTGTTCTTTTGTTGGAACAAAATAAACCTTCTTTTCATCTGTCCACTACCTGTCCTGCCTGTTCTTGGTCACGACCGCCACAAGCGAGCTATAAACTTTAAACATGGCGGAGGGGAGAACGACTGCTACTGTGTGTGACTGGTATTCTTTACATCGTCTTGTCACAAAATTGTTAAAGTAGTGCATATTTACATATAAATGATTTTTTTAATGGAAATAGCCTGTATTTGACAGAAATTCCAGAATTCTAGATATTGAATCTAGATATTACAGTGAATGTTTATATGGTTGTCAATGAATGGGACTCTAAATATCATTTTGGCTTTAATAAAAATTTCCACGAAAAATAGGCAAGAATAAAAACGGTGTCCTCCAGTATTCCCGTTCTTTCAGACAACAAAGCACCGAGCAACGAGCTCGTAATCACAACTTCAGAAGTGGGAAGTACACTTCCGATAGCACGTAACGGGAGCATTAATACGCAGAGAGAAACTGAAAGCCTCAGTGAGCCACATCAAATTCACAGACATCCACTGTACCAAACTACACTGACACCCGCTGATGCACAGTAAAGATCAAACAACAGTCTGATTTCTGAATCCTTCTCTTATTCTTGCTTTGCTGATTCCTAACAGCACACTGCATTACACAGAAGACCGTTACACAGAGCGTGAGAGCGATAATCAGAGAGCCGTCGATGGGCATAAGCAGAAGAATAAAGAGATTATCTACATACTTGATTATGGCTGGTCAGTCGTGGCATTCTGGGCTAGCTTCATTTCTCATTCAACGCAAATTAATGTTCTATGTTCATTTATTTAGTAAGTAGCCATGAAATAAATAGATATTTAACATAGCAAATCAAATACTTTATCAGCATTTTTATCTAAACATTTTTTTTGGTCTAAAATAATAAGAGAACACATTTTGAAATTTAATTTTGTTATCTGGCCAAAAAAAAAATGTAAGCACATACTACTGTTCAAAAGTTTGGGGTCAGTAAAAAAAATTCTTTGAAAGAAATATATATATATACAAATATATTAAACTGCTAAACTGTTTTCAACATTGATAATAATAAGCAATGTTTCTTGAACAGAGCATATTAGAATGATTTCTGAAGGATCATGTGACACTGAAGACTGGAGTAATGATGCTGAAAATTCAGCTTTGATCACATGAAAAATGTTACAATGTAGTAAAATAGAAAACAGTAATAATATTTCCCAATATTACAGTTTTTACTGTATTTTTGATTAAATAAATGCAGGCATGGTGAGAAAGAAGCTTCTTTTAAAAAAAAATCTTACTGACCCAAACTTTTGATTGTGTAAATCTCACAAAATTTCTGTATATTTGTGTGTAAAACAACAATAACAAAAACCTAATTCAAGAAATAGTCTCAGAAATCAAGCAAATGCATCTTGTTTTAAGAATGTGGAGTTATTTTTAGGGGAAAATAAGAGCAAGTGAACTCTTTCAGGATAACACATGACGTTCCTGCTTTGCATCTGACCGCCTGACTACACATTAACCCTTTCCCTAACGGTCTCTTTCACACTAATAGAAGATGTCTTGATACTGATGACTCTCACCTGCATCTCATTCATGTTCATAATGGTCCGTGAGGGGCGTTGTGTGCCCAGACGATACCGCAGACCCTCGTCCAGGGTCATTCCCCAGAACTGACTGTAGTTTGCTGCCCTCCAACTGGAGAGATAAAAGATAGAGAGTGAGTAGGAGAGAGGAAAATGTGTGCACTAGTTATGTAATAACACACTAGATGGGATCCAGTGATGCTCACCCGTAACTTCTCCTGTTGATTTCTTGGATCATGTCATCCTCTATCAGACAGGAGTGATCCTCACATTCCCAGCGCCCATTTTGACCACATGTACTGTGGGAGACAAATAAAAACTGTTAGTGAACAGATCTGTAAACTTTCCATACAAATAGGGTACATAAAAAGCTTTTTTTTCCCAAACAGTCGGTGACAGGATGATCTTCATAAAATGTTTCTTGTCAATCTCAGAATGAAAGAGTAAATATTATATCATTTTCTATTCATTTGATAAGAGGATTACCATTTTAAGGGTCAGATTTATTAAACAGGGCAAATTAGCGTGAGACAGCAATCATATAAAAGCATGCGCTGGGAGAGGCTGATCTACTGCAAATTCAAGAACAGCTCATTTCTATAATGACCAACACAATTCACCAAGAGAAGCACAACTATTGAAGCACTTCAAGCGCAAATTTGGTAAGACGTGCTTTTTAAAGGCATTAAATAACGGCGCAGGTACCAGTAAATGAACTTCCACAAACAATGTTGCGTGATTGATTTAAATACTCTCCTCCTGTACATTTTCTGAAAGGGAAACTCCTATAAGCATATTCAATAAGGTCAAACTCTCCACGGCTTTTCAGACTCATTTTTCACTGCATGTCTTTAGTAAATCCTGACAGTAGTTTAACACCACAGAGGGTTTGTGCTGGAGCAAGTAAATCTGGCCCTTAACTTTTAAATATTACTTTTAAAATCCTTTATTTAACAATTAAACTCTTACAACGTCATCATTTTGACATTATCTATCGAATAGTCAAGAAGGTTAAGATGTCTTTGGAGGTCACATTTTTAAGTGTGGGATACAAACATGTTATGTGTTCCCTCATCCTTCCCTTGTTTATGTGGGTGTAATAAAAAAAAGTAACAAATCCTTTCCCTCGTGGGTCAATTTGACCCCCTTAGGAATGAATGGAATGCGAGGAATGCTTCAGTATACATAGAAAAACCTAAAAAATACTTAAAAATAAAACGGGACTTTACCAAAAAAGGGTTTTATAATATCTACATGCATATCTGAGTGCATACTGATGAGATAAACTCAAGAACTGACTTTAGGACCCAGTGGAACAGCTCATTTGCTCCATATAGAGCTATAGAGTTATTTTGAATTTAAGTTAAAAGAATGTGAAGAATGTGCTTAAATTATATAATTTATTGATAAAATCTAGTAATTTAAAGGTACAATTTTTTTTTTTTTTTTTTATATCATCAACATAAAATTATATATATATATAAGCTTTCTGGAGAAAAAGTAAATAAATAAATACATTTTAGGAAGGATTTGTTACAGGATGCAAACTGTTTAAAACATGATTAATTTTATGACAAGTCATGGGACCGTATTTGTGGAAAGTGACAGTCCCTGACTTTAAAACCCCTCATTGTTCCTTCCACTGACAGTGGCATTTGTAAGGACTGAAGTAACGTGTAGATTAACTTTTAGAATAATAAACAACATGGTGTGTTTATATAAGTGTTTTAAAACAGAGAAGGGAAATGTAGACAGACGTCAGACCAAACCATTGAGAGAAACAATGAAGTTGTTCAGACATATTCTACATTTGAGACACAAAACAAGAGGAATGAAATGAGCGAGAGAGCCTGTGAGCCTTTTAAGGCTGCAGCTCCTGAAGAAATATCCATTTTTAGTCAGTCTGAGTGAGGAGAGGA
Source organism: Rhinichthys klamathensis goyatoka (assembly GCF_029890125.1). Classification (NCBI taxonomy): domain Eukaryota; kingdom Metazoa; phylum Chordata; class Actinopteri; order Cypriniformes; family Leuciscidae; genus Rhinichthys; species Rhinichthys klamathensis. The sequence goes on from NW_026606605.1 coordinate 2,294,986, forward strand.
GGTTCAATAGGCTTGACGTATGAGAGGACCATGGATTAAAAGAGGAAGAGCAGAGCTGCTGCTGAGGCTTTACTAGAGAGTCACGAGGAGGAGAGTAGAATTAAAGTGCCCCTATTATGCCTTTTTCAGATATTTCCTTTCATGTAGTGTGTGATATAGCTGTTTGGGAATGTAAAAGGTCTGCAAAGTTGCAAAGATCAACAAATTTGCATAATGCCAGCCTATGGTCTTCATTGGCTGCTCGCAAACAACGTCTAATTTGCCCCGCCCTCAAACACTGTAGTTGTAGCGTGTTGTCGACATGTCAAGATGACGCATCCACTACCAAAGGTTGAAGACTCCAGCTCGAATTGATACGGTAAAACCGATGCCATCTTTACAGTTCGTATCACTGTGTGTATCAAGTGCTGAGGAAGAGCTGAAATTTGCGCTGTAAGCGATCGACCAATCACAACAGACTGGGCCATCTGACCAATCAGAGCAGAGCAGGCTTTCGAAAAGCCGAGTTTAGAGAGCATGAATCCTTTATCGAAAAGTTTCAGACACTGTGAGAAAAGAGCTGACGCTGCAATGTATATTATGAGAAAATGAAAGTGTTTTTTGACCTTGGATGCATGTAAACCTATTGTAGGAGAAAATTAGAAGCCTTTAAAAAAGCTTTATTTTATTTTATTTGAGCATCTGTCCAAATATGCACATGAATAAAGCCTCAAATCGTGTGTGTGGCATGCAAAGGTTTGCTATTATTTTGCCTTGCAGACAATAAAATATTGGGAAAAAATATTCCCTCAAACATATCGAACACCCTAGCAATGTAGTTATGAGTTTCACAATCTCATTCTTCCTCAGTAAAATTCTAGTTGCACATAGCAGATTCTTTTTCTTCTTTCTGTCAGGTGACACAAACTGAAAGTCCTTGCGCTAAAGCTTCACGCAGTACTTCAGATTGAGACATAAATTCACACACCAGCACACACATGTTGGTTGAAAGTTACAAAAGGTCTTCAGAGTGCAAAAGTGTCAAGTGACCTGTTGTCATCAGGAAGCCGAGTTTCCCATTCTGTCACGCTTCACTGTAATGCTCAAATCAGCATCCTGATACAAGCCTGGCGGTCTCTGACATGCCCTCCGGTGCACAGCAAACATATTTATGTGCTTTCTCTGTGTTTACATTTCATAATCTCTAAAAGATGACAGCAGGTTGACTGTATGGGTTCCAGCAGGTGGCTCATATAGATACTCTTTATAGATAAAGAGATTTAGATTGATAAAACTGTCTGCAAAAAAATAAATGTAGGCTACAAATACATCCAGTAAAAATATGTAAATCCTTAAAGCAAAATAACTTAAAGGGGTAGTTCACCCAAAAATGAAAATTCTGTCATTAGTTACTTCATCTTCAGAACACAAATGAAGATCTTTTTGATGAAATCTGAGAGATTTCTGTTCCTCCATTGACAGCTACGCAACTACCACTTTGACGCTTCTAAAAGCTCATAAAGAGATCGTAAAACTAAATGAATTTTCTGAAGAGATTTATTGATCACATTTAAACATTGATCAGCGAATATAAACAGAAGCTCAACCGAACCTGCTTGACACTGAAGGGTTGGTCAAAATCCCTTGCCTCTTCAAATACATATATAATCATATATCATTTTGAATGGTTATATACTTCCTTTATAAAAATCAATAATCAAATATATTCATTATCACATAATAATTTTTATATTCTTGTGCTTGTGAAATTATATTTTCTTAAATGCATGGATGCAAGTAACCAGTTTCTTTTAGGTGCATTCCAATCTTACTTTGAGATTGCACTTAGTACACGCAGGACACGAAGGCCACGGAACCCACAAGGCCGTTTGTCTCTTTCTCTGGGATCAGTAGAAAGGTTAGAGGGTCCTAAAGGCAGCGTGGGCACATATGATTCTTCGCTGGACATATGGTCAAGCTATATTGAGCGTTACTATCAAACTTTAATTGTTGTATTAAAATGTATTCTTTCCAGTATATTTCCTTCCTTGGGAGTAAATACCAGTGATCTGGTATTCTTTTCTCCCAAACGAGTGAATGTTTTAGCAGTATGTTTTGGTATACTTAACTGATAATAAGGAGCTCAGACTCTCTTCAGCCTTGATGGGAGCTGTTATTTGCTAGTGTCTGTTATTTGTGTGTGTGTGTGTATGACATTCTATGTAGGTTCTGGACGGTCGGACCAGACACCCCGGCGCCCTTCTCTAACCTGCGAGGCCACCACAGGCCTAAATCCAATGAGTGGACGACAACTATCTTTACTAATGGCGATAGGCACCCCTATCTCCTCACATGTGTTAAATTGTTTAGGCTTTAATGTTTCTTAGCCAATGAGAATCATTCAACCTGTAAGCAATGACGTAGCTTAGACCTTGGAAATGGTATAACTGCTGTGATCTTTGTAACTGTAAGCGAGGCGGCCTACGAACTCCTGTGTGAGTCTTGAAGCTGACTTCTGCTGATGAAAATGCAAACTATCTTCAGTAAAACTTTTCTTTAATTTTTTATAATTCTGACTCCGGGTCTTCATTCTTCATATCTGGTTCTGGGTCTTTGACTGTATACCCCTTACAACACGAGAGAACAAACCTCATTGGTTCTTGCAGAAGCTCAAACGTGATGCGCAACACAAGAACAAACCTCATTGGTTCTTGCAGAAGCTCAAACGTGATGCGTAACACAAGAACAAACCTCATTGGTTCTTGCAGAAGCTCAAACGTGATGCGTAACACGAGAATGAACCTCATTGGTTCTCACACGTCAAGTGAACATGCTTGAGCTTCAGTTTATCACAACTGATGTGTGAGTTGATCAGATTAAATGTGAATAAAAGCCTAAATTCAAACTTAAGAATCATATAAAGCGATCGTGTCTCTTCAATTTGGACTAAACCGCTCAATTCATATGGATTTTAAGCGTCAAAGTTAGTTGCGTTGATGTCAATGGAGGGACAGAAAGCTCTCAGATTTCATCAAAATGATCTTTATTTGTGTTCCAAAGATGAACAAAAGTCTTACGGGTTTGGAACGACATGAGGGTGAATAATTAATGACAGAATTTTCATTTTTGGGTGAACTAACCCTCTATCATAGCATATACATTTCTAAAATAAATCTACAAAAGAATTGTGAGGTTGCGAGCTGGTTACCTTTGGCTTTGGATTACTGACAAATTATAAATATTTCACGTTCCTCTCATAACTCTACAGTAGTAACTACAAAGATTGCAATGCGTATGGCTGTAACATTAACACTGATAGTGCCAAGAGACTAATGGGACATTACATCCAGGTGTTTGTGAGCGAGAGAGAGCGAGAGAGATGTGGTTATGCTGCGACACCATCACTGACTGAAGGACAGATCCTACAGGAGCCGCTGGGTCTGCGGCCGATACATGCTAAACCTACGGCACAGTCCAGTGAGGCTTGAACTCAGGAAATCTCAGGATTACAGAGGTGAATGTGAACCAGAGGGAACAACACTGGGACAGCAGCCAGTGTTTCATCCATCTCTGCCACCACAGGAAGCAGGAGAACGTGAAAAAGATCCTGATAAAATAAGAACTGAATAGAGGCGAGATAACGTGGCAATGCTAAGAGGTCTGTGGTCGGTGTGAAAGCACCGTCACGCCAAACTACCAGATAAAATCAACAACAGACTGAGTCAGACATACAAACAAACACACATCTACAAGCAGAACGGAAAACATGAGCATTCTGGAGTACTTTTTTACAGGCTGAGGCTGTGAAAAAATCCTCACATTAAAATTCCTTCATGCCAAAAAAAAAAAAGGAAAAAAAAAGGATTTGTTTGTCTTGTTGCCCAAAAAACCTATTAAAACATCAAGGTACAATTATTAACTAAAGATTACATTTTCAAATTTTATGAAGATTATGTTTTATCAACCTGTATGTACTGTAGTAAGTAGGATAGCACCAGGGCATTGCAAGGATTGACGGCTCCCATATTTATGTCGTAATATATACTAAAATATACAGTGTTAGGGAGTAACTTTTAAAAGTATTGCATTACAATATTGCACTACTTTCTAAAAAAAAGTAACTAACTAACGTTACTTGTTCTCACCTGGGCTGGGCTTGCTTGTTTGTTTTTTAATAACAACAAAAAAAAGCTCAATTTTTTGCAAGTGTAAAGGCCTTTTCACACCAAACGAGAAATGAATACGCCTAATGCAGAAGGAAAGCAAATTCACGTCTGAACAGTAGAGGTCAATATATGAGAAAACAAAATAACTTGCGTTATTTATTTGAAAAAGTAACTCAGATATTTTGTTGTAAATTTAAAAGTAATGGATTATTTTGCTCGTTATACTTTAATCTGAAAAGTAATCTGATTACGTAACTCAAGTTACTTGTAATGAGTTACTTGTAACCCCAGGTAAACTTCACCCCTGCCACAAACAGACATATGCAATATGTGACGACCACGTGCACACGCCACACTGAAAACAAGCCAAACTGGAGACGACGCCACACCACATATTCCCAGAGACAATACTCATATCACTGCTGTGTGAAAAAGCTTTGGCATTGGGGTAAGGAATTCCTGCTTTTCTGTTTTGTCTAACCATCACTAGTTTCTCACAAAATATAGTGCAACAGCACAAATGGCAATGGAAGGTAAGACGTTTTTAAACCAATAAATACTATCCATCTTAAGTCAGCTATTTTCAGGACTTCTGAGACTTTAGCTGCTATTGGTAAATAACTAGAAAAATAAGAAAGTGCAGTGATCGTTGTATACTGTATAATTATGATACATTAAAATAATATGGTAAGAAATGCAGTATTATGAAGCATAACAACACATGAAATAACTGAAGCAGATGACAACATTCATTGCTTAAAAATAAGGCTGAAAAATAAGGTGATTTTTATTTCTTGCAAATGTGACTTTATAGAAATGTTTTATGCAAAATAAAATTATTTTGATTCTTGCAAATGTGACTTCATAATTGTGATTTAATAGAAATGCTTCATGCAAAATAAAATAATTTTTATTTCACTCAGAAATTGCAAGTAAATTTCACAAATAATAAACAAAAATGGCAAGCAGCACAATAAATTAAACATCAAATGTTGAAGTAGAAAGACTGAAATTGTATTTTCTTGACAAATGTACTCCAATAATCTCCATTTTTCCATATTTACAACTGTGCCTATTCTTTTTTATTTCTTTATTTTTTATTTTGCTTTGCTCTGCTTTGCATGTATGGGTAGCTGACACGCGAGTGTTTTAAATGTGAGCAGCTTGTTGACTGTAATTTTCACAGCAGATCTCAGCTGGAGGTTTTGTAGCACGCATGAAGAGTTCAGTCCGTCAGCTTTAGTGCGAATAAGCTCAGTTTATTTGTATAGCACTTATACAACAGCTACAACTGCCTCTTCACACAAAACAATCAATTAATCACCCATAAAAGAAGTGTTATTTTACAGCCAAAGCAGATTGTTTACTAATTTATATTGGTAGCAAACAAAATTATGTATTCCTACATATTGGTCATTAACCAAGGTGTATGTGTCCACTGACTCCTCAAACAGTGAAAGGGAATGTGCTTCGACTGTGGCTGGTGCGAGGGATTAGACTCTATGAGGAGAGATAATCCTATTAGCGAAGGGTCTCATTGTAGGGAGAGAGACACGCGGTAAATATTATGGATGTATATGTGCTGTACATGATCCTGGCGGTGTGTTTGTACTGTTCACACTGTCGGGATCACAAGGTCGCTGAAGGTGAAGCACATGTATGGATCTGTGGAAGCTCAGGAATGTGTGTAATCTTTTCAGGACCCGAGGGGTCCCACTGTCCTGGCCTCTGAAGACCAGTCAAGACTGATAAATCCTGCCAACACGTGTGTCGATGCAGCCAACAACGGCCTTGGATTGAGAGATCCACAGTGCCCTTGGAAAGGCTGTGTTGTCTGTGCTACTAAAATACTGGCTGGAGAAAGAAAGAAAGAAACAGAGAGAGAGAGAGAGAGAGAGAGAGAGAGAGAGAGAGAGAGAGAGAGAGAGAGAGAGAGATGATATGCAGATTTTAAACTCACCATAAATTACAGTTCTCTTTGTATGTTGCTCCTGAGTGAAACCTTTGGCCATTCCTTTCACAAGAGCCTGAAATCAACAAACAACCATGATTATGAATCAATCTGCAGGTAATAAGAGGAAGAAGAGTGGATGACTACAACACACATACTATGTACATAGTATGTACTACATACTAAACATTTGGATTAAAAGTTCTTTCTTTCATTTATGTCTGATGGACTTTGGAGCGCGCAGAGGAATGTTTCCTTGGCTTTCCCAGAGACTCTGCTGTCGTCATGCCTTGACCAGTTTAATCAGAGGTTTCCACATTGCCTGTCTGGAAGTGGGCAGGCCATCTTTCCTCTCCTCCTAATACACCACGTACAATTACAAATGTAGTTGTAAAATGTATACACTTAAGAGGAGTGTATTCATATGCCGGACGGCTATATCCAACGATCACCTTTTGACACAGACACGCGCATACAATCTCAGTGTCAGTAAAACTCATGTAGAAGCAAAGCTTTAACCAAGTCTTGTGTTGGCGGGGGTCTTTTATTTAAAAGAATTAACTGATTAAAGGATTTAAAGGAATAAAGAAAAGGGAATAAGAATGGTAAAATAATTTCTAGAACTAGGCCTAATTGTAGTTGTGAATTAGCCCTAATCAATGAAACTATTTGCACTTTTTTTTTTATAATGCATACATTCACTCTTATTTGTGTGTCTTATATGTTGAAAACGCAAAACGTTTCTTGTCTCGTCACATTAAAGTCGGCATGAAATCAAATTTGACAAATCTTCTTTTTATATGTAATATTGTAGTGTTTATTATAAATGATTTATCTGTGCACTTCATTGTTTTTTTTTAATTCATGTACCCTTACAATCTTTAATAAAATACATTACCCTTCCCTCCCCCCTCGAAACGACCTCTCTTCTCTTTCGGTCACGTGCAATGGCGAAAGGGTGCGGCCAGAGCCGATGAGGGTGCGGCTATCGGTGCACCGCCTCTCAGAGAAGATACATTCAAATCTGCCTCCATTTGGTTTGCAACGCCCGACCTCCAACGATCCAATCAATTCCCGAAGGACGAAATCAAGCCCCGCCCTAATTTTTTTCTAATTTCAGAAGCCGTTTCACTCGGATATACGTCACAACAAGGAAAAAAGGACAATCTCAACTTCCGTTTCATGCCGACCTTAAGTTATAAATGACATGAATCAAGAAAATGACAGAATATTTTCAATTCAAAACGGCGAGATTTGATAAAAAGTTGAGGAGTTTGCATCACTGGATATTAGTCAGTCATTTAACATTTCTGTTGTGAAAGTGTTGTCAGATAAACATTTAGCCAAAGCCACTCGAAGGAAAGCCTGCGAGCCTAGCAAAAACATAACCGCAACGTCAGCTAACACTGCGATACGCAGAGAATGAAACCAGAGGCTGTATTTTTAATGGATGTCAATGAAGGCTTCACTACGCTGAAAAAAAAACCTTTAACATGTTTGCTCTAAAACATTCGTTTTGGATTGACCTGGACCTTGGATTGACCAAGTCACAGACAACGTTACACTTTCTCCAATGATATAGCCACAGATGCTCGTATCTCCCAATAATAAGACCATCTCTGGTTTAGCTACTCACATCTTACCACACACACTTCCATCTTTAATACGCTTTAATACACTTGTCCCTCTCAATGTCTATAGTGGTTACAACCTCTTGAAGTGAAGTGTGTGATTTCTGCACCATTAGCAGCACCAAAATAGAGTTAAATAACAACACTGGCTCAAACATGTCAAAGTCATTCCCACGTTGTAGGTAAATCATGGCCACGTTGAACGAATTCGTCCCTTTGATTTAGTTAAATCGTTGTCTGGGAACAAATGAATAAGCCATATGAACAAATTCTTAATTCATGTGTCCACAATAGCTAATAAATAGTTAATAAAACATGGTCACAATTGATCTGGAAACACAGGCAGAGAATTCATAAATCGTGGCCGTGAATTCATAACTCATAAATAAAAAATTTTTTAGAAGGTCCTCACAAAAGTGTGATACGTGACATTTCCTGTTTGCTTCCTTTAACAGCAAAGTTCAGGAAGACACTAGGGAAGAGTTTGGGACTGTGTGTTCTTGTAGCATGTTTATGCATGTTCTTCTTATTAATTTTACAATTCTGTAGTCCACACACAATTTACTATAAAAAATTACTAACAAAAATCACTTGCGTTTATTTGGTTTATTTTTTGTTCATCTGTAAAAGTTTTTAAATGTTTCAAGTTTAAAAGATTTAAAAGGTTACGCTTTAGCCTGAAGTTCTTCAAAGAATAGGAAGCATGAACTATCGGATGTTATTTTAACTAAATGAAAGTGGCTTTCCAGAGAAAACATTTACTGAGATTTAGCAACAGTCTCAGTCTGAGTAATGCTGAGCTGTGATCCGTGAAGTCATACCTGCCCTATAGACATGACCGTCGCTCCTTTGGCAAACACACATACCTGTTGTGATCCCACCCTTCCCTCCTCGTACATTACAGGCATTCTTTCTGCCGACCTCCATTCACTGCTCCCTGCCTTCCGCTCCCCATTTCATGGGAATGCCACTGTTCTCTTCCCATCATTAGGTTCATGACTGAATATTTAACACCTGACCCACAGTGAGGACCATGAAGCAAGAACGGCAGGAAAACATTAACAGGGAAGAATGTGGACTTGGTTTTCCATCATGTTTCTAGAAAACAACTAACCTTTTCTTAACGGCGTAGACTTCACACATTGGCTGGGGGCCCAAAAAATTTCTCTTTGCATACCGATGGATTTGATTTGGCTTCTCATTTTGATCAACATGACTAAGCCAACTACATATCCTTTCTATAGGAGAACATGATTGTATGTCTTTTGTCAAGGACTTTTAAGGGATAGTTCACTTAAAAATTGTCATTGTTGCTTCTGACTGATTGTCTAAAAATCTGAAACACCAAAAAATTGTCACAAGTAGTCTGTGTGACTCACACACCATATTTCAAATCTTCAGGATACGATATGATAGCTTTGTTTGAGGAACATACAAAAATTTAAGTTGTTATTGCCTGGAAATCTTGACATTGGCTCTAGATATGCTCATGAGAGAAGCAGCATGAACATGATGAACAAATCATTCTTTCGAGTCAAAACTCTTCAATGAATCAATTCATCTAGTTCACAGAAGTGGTGTGATGTTTTGCTCATGAATTCGATTTGTCTGGCTCTCAAGTTCTACCAAAATCGCTTTCAAAGAAAGTCAATTTACTCAGAAGGCCATAGCCTATTTGTAACGTCTCTGGGCAGTCTGTCTGAATGGGTACGGTTCCAGCGGAAGAGTGACTTATGACCCGAAACTCCACTTGTGTACGGCCATTACCGGAAGCCAGTGATTATAGTTTAAGTTATGAATATGGATATTTTTCTTACAAAAACGCTGTGTTTTGCTTCAGAAGGCCTTTATTAAAACCCTGGACCCATATGGATTATTTTTATGATGGATGGATGTGCTTTTTTGCATATAAAATCTCAGGTACTATTCACTCCTACTATAAAGCTTGGAAGAGCCAGGATATTATTTAATATAACTTTGATTGTGTTTGGCTGAAAGAAGAAAGTCATATACACGCTTGAGGGTGAGTAATTTATGGGATAATAAAAATTTTCGTGTGAACTAACCCTTTGAATTTTTAAATTTAATTAGGGGATGTTTTTTTTTTACATTGATACTATAATAATATAATAAGTTGTGATTAGAAATATGACAAAGACTTTGCTACTATTGGGATCTTCCCGAAGCCTAGATCCGAATTCGGAAAGGCAGAGAAAAGGAATAACGCATTCTAGAGAGCACCTAAAGGGACACGGTTAGGCTTGCTGTGCTAGCCGTTTACATTACAGTAGATTACATCAGATTTCACTTATCACTTGAAGATACGGAGGGATGACTGCGAGATAGGGAAGATAAGCAGGGATGACTGACAGGACGATGTCGCTGCTCCCTATACAGAGTATGCGTGATCACGAATTGGAAAGTGAAAGTAAAAAGTGAATGTGCATTTCAAACAGTAGCACCTCATTGCAGTACACGAGATCCAGGGGGCGGACTTGGATCCAGATCTAAGGGGTGGAGATGGGTAGGATTAGGGGTGGAGTTAGGGATCAGGGGGCGGAGATGGGTAGGATTAGGGGTGGGGTTAGGGATCAGGGGGTGGAGATGGGTAGGATTAGGGGTGGGGTTAGGGATAAGGGGGCGGAGATGGGTAGGATTAGGGGTGGGATTAGGGATCAGGGGGCGGAGATGGGTAGGATTAGGGGTGGGGTTAGGGATCAGGGGGTGGAGATGGGTAGGATTAGGGGTGGGGTTAGGGATAAGGGGGCGGAGATGGGTAGGATTAGGGGTGGGGTTAGGGATCAGGGGCGGAGATGGGTAGGATTAGGGGTGGGGTTAGGGATCAGGGGGCGGAGATGGGTAGGATTAGGGGTGGGGTTAGGGATCAGGGGGCGGAGATGGGTAGGATTAGGGGTGGGGTTAGGGATCAGGGGGCGGAGATGGGTAGGATTAGGTAGGGGTGGGCGATATCTCGATATTTAAAATATATCGAGATATTTTTTAAACACGATATGGATTTTGACATATCGTAAATATCGATATATTGTTTATATTTAATCCTGATTTCGCCACTTTGCTTGTTTGCCTTCTCTGTGCTCGCCCCCGCCTCCTTGCTTTTGTTCCCCCTCACCTCGCGTGTTGTCTCATTCAACAATTGTCTCAATGGCGTATGTATGACACGCCAATTCGTATTTCCATTTTTGGCGTGCTATCAACACGCATAATCGCTTTTCAGCGTGTTTATCAACGCCTTTGACTTAACGTTATATTACTGTATTATGTATATAAATATATGACCTACCCCAACCCCGTCCCTAAACCTACCCGTCACTGGGGTTAATACCATTTATGAGTCTTCTCCTACCATCCTAGGAAAAGAAATATCGCTCCACAGATGTAGATATAGATTTTGCTTCGTTTCGCTCGGACATTTAACGGCGTACGCAAACACGCGGAATCACTCGGACATTTAATGGCGTAGACATACACGCAAAAGATTTCGGCGTGGACATACACGCGGATAGCTCAAAATGCGTATAGATAACACGCCACTTGAATTGAAAGTGGCGTGTATGTTTACGCAAAGTCATGATGTCATGTTGCATCCGCAACCAGCCCGGAGGCTACAGAACTCCGAGTGTGTCTGCGCGCGAGCGACAGAGCACGAGAGAAACCGAGTGTGAGCATTAATTGCATTAGTAAATTGGTAGCCTACATACTACAATATATAATTACTAAATAAGAGGCATGGAAGTTCGATTAATGGACTCCAGTAATCAGTAATACTACAAACGTCTTGTTTTAAACTATTGCAGGGCTCGAATTTCGGCACGAGTATTGCGCATAATTCTAATCATTCCCGCAGGTCTCCCATTTATAATGCGGGAAATTCCCGCAATCGTAATCCACACAGATTATAAAATCAAATCATTCTTTTAACAACTATCTGCCAGACGCAATTTCACAAACAGCGTGAGTGTTCAGCGGTGCCGCTTCTTTCTCGTCTCTCATAATGTGTTGTGCAAGGCAAGCATCAAGAGCTGCGGCGATAAAACACACTCGCGTTTAGGAGTCGGGACATGATGGATATTCACTCGCACAATCGGGCCAGCAGTGCATCGTGACTGAAGTTTACCATTTGCACGTCTTTTTAAGTCTTACCAGTTTAAACATTCAACCGATTTTAAACTAATCAGTGCTCGCGCGCTCTCTGAGATTATTTTCTATGCGCACATTCATAGAAAATCCGCCTTAAGAACAGCTGGCCAGTAACAAAAGTTATTTTTCGCGGATTATATTGCTTTAACACACAAAATTGTCAATTTCGGTCGTCGTGAGTATACTCTAAACATAGTCGGTTTTGTCTTTAATAAGCATAAAACGCATGCCAGTATAATGAACACAGGATCCGTGCACTACCTCTTAAAGTGACGGCAGCCATATGTGTCATTCATTTTGTTGTCAATACAACAAAAGATAGCTTTAAGTTAAAGGAATCAGGATTAATAACCTGTATTTAATTTATTCAGGACTAAAATACTACTCAGTGTTATTTTCCATTTGATTACTTTATTCAGTTTCTGTATATGAATCACGTGATTAATAATGATGACGAAATTCAGGCCCTGTGTTTAATTTTTCTCATTTGGTTACATTCTGTTATGGAAAATTAATTTTCTATTGATTGTAGGCCTATATTTTGAGTTGTATTCACATCCATTTTCCTGTAAAGATATCGAGATATATATCGAATATCGAGATATAGCGAAATATATCGAGATATATTTTTTGCTCCATATCGCCCAGCCCTAGGATTAGGTATATGTAAGGTGGGAGGAGTTGGATCTGGATACAACTCCTCCCCCTGGATTTCGTGTTCTGCAGTGAGGACCATCTCATTTCAAAAGCGATTTCAATACCCCGCATATTGATAACGGCTCCCTGATGATATAATTACCCAACTATAATTATAAGAGAATGCAAAAAGCATTGTCCCTTTAGGGGCTCCGTAGTATATTCGGCTTTGGGCACATCCCTAGCTCCAACCATGGGAGTAGTAACTGCTATGGGAGAATACTATACTGGAAGCTATACATAGGCGTAAGCAGTCGATATGCATATTTCTTTTTGAAGTTTGAAAAAGTCTCGGTCTTTGTTGCATGGAAAAGAACAAACAGCACAGTCTTCAGAATGTATGTTCTCACTCAGCTTACTGGGAGGGTATGGAGGATTTGTTCCCAGGCAGTGGCTCCAGAAGTCAGGACAACAGTCGGACACGGTGCGGTTGCAGAACAGGTCGCAGTAACAGATGGTGTCCAGGTACGGGACAGTGCACTGGTCGTTTCGGCCGGGGCAGCAGCCTCCTCTCCTCTGGCAGTAGGAACCGAAGGGGTCCCGGATCCCCCTGAGGTGCAGCGGGCCGGCCAGTTCTCTCTTAGAGCGGGAGAAAGTCCTCGCTGGCATTCCCTCTTCTGACAGCAGGAGGAGCGCTGCAACAGCGGCCAGCATCAAGAGCTTCAACATTGCTTATCTGCTATAAAGAAATCAATAGAGCAAAACATCAGCCATTAGGGTCAACTTGCAAATCAAAATTGAATTCAAAGCAACATTATGCTCCATCATGCTGCAAAAAAACCAAACAGCAACGATGTAGATATGATTAGAGCAGAAATAACATTTGAGTGAAAACAGAAATGACAGATCCTGGAAACAGAGCTTTGATGGAGTGTTAGGCAAGGCAATGCGATTCCTAACGGCGATCATTTGTTTTCTACTTTCCTGAAACACACTGAACTCGAGGCCATGAGCCAACAATCTGCAATATAAACAACACTGATAAACAGACGTTCCTCTTGTTCTTATTTTAATAATGCACTCATCCTGCAAACACAATAACAGCACAGCAGTAGGTGAGCACAGACAGAAGTTGAGAAACTATTTTCCACTTTTGTCCATGACTTGAAGCTTCAATTGAAACTTCTACTTGAGTTTCTGTGGGATGATCCATATGTTGAGGTGTGTAGGAAGGGTGCGGTCATGTGACTCAGGCCTCAAGTTACTGTAGACGTCCATCAGTCTTTATTTACTTGCTAAATTGTCCAGAAAAGACTCACAGCAGTGACTACTGCAATGTAAATATTGTCTTACGCTAAACTCATCCTTTCCATGCAGAGCACACAGGTCATTGCCCACTAACTGCATTGTCTATATATTGGATCTCACTTGAGACATTTTGTCACGTTTATAATATTTGAGCTATCCGTGAACAGATATTTGCAGCACAGTTATCATGTCAACATACTTGGCACCACCACGGATCACATACTGAGCAGTACAGAACAAAAAAATGTCTGTGGAAACCAAATATTAACCAAAACATTACATAATCCACTTGGAGTGTTTACATTTAAACAGAAATCTAGAAATGTGCTTCATATTTGATTCAACATGTTCTAAAGCTGGATGTAATTGCTTATTTATTGTGGCAGAATAATTTATATTTTGTGTTCATGATGCTAATCCGTTAAGTTACCTGCTTCTCTTTGAAATTATTTTGGAGAAATGAGGATTAAACTATAAAAGGCCGATGGAAGCTATAACTTTTCCCTTTTAAGTTGTGCTTGTATGAATGTCACTTTAAAGACGAGTTCAACAGTTTTAAAAGGAAAATGGACCCATTTATCTTCATAGGGCAAGAAAGGACACAGTAGCTGACATGGTGGAAAAATGTTACTATCAAACTAATGGAGTCAAAACTTATCATTGTTACGGAAACAGCAGCTTCCTGTAGTCAAAACCAAGGCAGTCACAAAAACAGGGTAAGGCTGTCTTTTTAAGGCTGTCCTTTTTAAAATATTTTAATAAAATAGCATTTTGATGTTTATTTATACACAAAATGGGCCTCATGAGGAATTTGCCGATAGATAGATAGATAGATAGATAGATAGATAGATAGATAGATAGATAGATAGATAGATAGATAGATAGATAGATAGATAGATAAATTAATGAGACAGAGAAGGCCACCCCAAAAATGACCTTTAAAAAAGGCTATTTAACTCTAAAGCCATTTGTTATGTTTTTGAATGAAGTCTCTTCTGCTCACCAAGACTGCAATCATTTGATTCAAAACACAGAAAAAAGGTAATATTGTGAAATATTATTACAAATTTAAATAACTGTTTTCTATATTCAAATAAAATGTATTCCTGTAATGGCAAAGCTGATATTTTACCATCATTACTCCAGTCTTCAGTGTGACATGAACCTTCAGAAATTATTTTAATATGATTATTTGCAACTCAATTATTATTGGTGCATAATTATTAATAATGGTTCTTATTACTGTCAACGCAGTTTTTGCTGGTTAATTTTTGTAAAAAAAAAAAAAATTCAGGATTCTTTGATGAAGAAAAGTTCAATGAACAGCATTTATTTGAATTTATTTTGTAATATTATAAATTTGACTTATTAGAATGATTTCTGAAGGATCATACCACTGGAGACTGGAGTAATGATGCTGAAAATTCAGCTTTGATCACAGGAATACATTAGATTTTTTCCCATTTATTAATATAGAAAAGTTATTTAAAATTGTAAAAAAAATATTTCACAATATTTCTGTTTTTACTGTATTTTTAATCAAATTAATCCAGCCTTGGTGAGCATAAGAGACTTCATTCACAAACATAATAAATGGCTGTAGAGTTAAATAGCTCCTCACTTTCACTGATCCTCCTCCCGGAGAACAATATCTTGAGATCACACATAATTGCGCTCAAGCTGCCATTGTGGTCTCGGGTTAAAAAGAGGAGAGCCTTGACAAAGACGAGGAGGCGGCGAGCAAATTACAGAAAAATCATCATTAATTACCCAATCATCCCACAGGGCACAATGTCCCCCATAGACAAAGAACAGCCCCGGAAACAAAGTCCACTGCTGTGCAGTTTTCTGCATGACTGTGCCTTTAGTGGACCAGAGCCTCAACACTGAAGCATATGGCAGCAGTGTCGCAGGGGCATTTCTAAGACACTCTCATTGAGTGCAAGAAATGTTTGACCCCGCTGTCATGGCGATCAGTCCAGTAAACATCAGTAATGATGCATGCATCTACAGTGATGTGGATATTTCAGCTTTCGAAAGCTGGCTGATGCTCGCCTGTTTCCTCCCAACAGGAGTGTAGCATGTAGAGACGTGTTGACTTTACATCACTAAGAGCCCGTAGGACGATCTGATGTGCAGCAGAGCAGACAGAAAACACTGCTAGAGTCTGCTGTCTGACAAATGACTTACATCAGTGCTTTTGATCACACTATTCAACCAATGAGCTGATAAACGCTGTATTATAGTCATATCTCCAACCTCACATGCATGTACAGGTGGTTCAACACAACAAACAGAGCAAACTTTAAACTAGCCTACAAATACAGCCATTATTACCTCTCAGTCTCTTCTGCTGGATCTTCACATTATTAGGTTTACCTTTGAAAAATTAAAGCTTGACTAACAAATATTAAGCTCCATTTATAGTTTATATTTAAAGTTTATAGCATTGTGATTGTAGAATGACACGTCGTGGACTTTGAGAGCAGGTCAAGAAGCTTTCACAGCAGGATTAAATAACAGACAGATAGCAGACGGAGGAGAGCTTCTAGAGGTTTCCATGCATAGGCTATCAGATATGACACAGGTTCATGAGCTGTCAGAGGGCCAGTTTACACCTGGTCATTTTCATGTGTTTTTACAGATCCGATAGATAGATATCTGATTTATCAAAACGATTCAATTTACGGATATAAATCCGATCTTCAATTCCCGCGCTATATATGCAGATTTAATGGAGTCACGTCACCGAAAGCATGATCATACGCTAACTTCAATATCAAAGACCGCAATATAGGAGAGAGCGGCAACAGCACTGGTAGGAACATTTCGTTTCTTTACTTTTAATTAAGTTGTTCGTGTGTTAAGCGTTTGCGACTTTCATTTTGATTTGCGATAGTTTGCATGTTCGGCGATGCGTGTTGCATAGCGCCGGTGTTCTGACGATTCATGCTACCTACCCATCGAGATTGGCTACTTACTGGTTATGCGCATGTGCAGACTCAGTTTTTTTTTTTAACAAAAGGTAAATTTTCATGTGTTATAATATAATTTCCCTTTAAAAAAATGCTAACTACCATATGAACATTTGTACGGTCAGCCAGCTGAACAAGAATAACTGAAAGTTTCAGTTACTAAGGAAAGGTGTGCTTTGACAAGTCAAAGATGAATATTTGATGATAATTTTTACTTTTCACACCGTTTTAAAAATAAAAACAGTAGTCTACAGTATACAGTAGACCCACGTCTGATTTACATGTATTGTACTGAATACAGACACTGGTACGCTTTATTTTGATGGTCCACTTTACTAATTATAAGTAACTTTACAACTACATATCAACTTATTCTACTAAACCGTACAGTCTACTAATACTTAGGTGACGTAGTTGCAAAGTTACTTATAGCTAGTAGAATGTCTAAAGTGAACCATCGAAATAAAGTGTTAGCATTATATGAAAAAATATATGGTTTTGTACATCAAAAATTATTCTTTTATGGCTTTGCAATGTTAGGATCACAATAAAGTATAAAGTAAACACATTAATATGCTAGGCTACAAACACTAAAGAAAACTTTTTTTATAATTATAGGCTAGGCTTTCAATGCAACACTTAATTGGCTTGAAAAAGGTTAAAGACTGATGTAGAATATTCTAGATTCAATAGCAGTAGAAGTAAAATGAGTAAAAATGCTTTTAATTTCATAACTTTAACTACTTTTACTTTATGAAACGACATCACTGGAACACGTAAAGAGAATAATGAGTGCTGTATAGAGCCGTACTGTAATCGTACTGTAACTACGCACCTGTCTGACACATTAGAAAGGGAGGGAGGAGGTTACACAGAAAAGCACAGGATTTAAATAGCCGGAGAAACAAAAAATCCCCCACCTTGTTTAGTGAAATAAAATCCTTCTTCTGGTTATATCCAGTGAACAAAATGTGAGCAGGTCTGTTTCAGCTACAGGTTAAAGTAGTGAACAGTCGCACACACACTCTCTTCAGCCTCCTGTCTGGCCTCTATTCACTCTCTATATAGAGGCAGGACAAGCCCTCCGACCCACCCCTCCTGCTTTCCCCTCCTTCTTTTACTTTCTGTCCCTCTTTCTCCCTCCCACACACCCAGACACAACACACACACACACACACACACACACACACTGAGCTACTTCAGGTTAAACCCCTTTCCTGGAGGTTTTTGAGTGCTTGTGTCACTTATCTTTCCATGTCACACTTTTCCTGATGGTTAATTCATCACAGATCATTGTTTTATTCATCTAACACCATACAACCTCTCTTTCTTTATTTCTGTATACACAAAGGTCATTCATCTCTGAGGTACTTATTTCCCTCACCACCTGCTGGCCAGTCGGACAACTACATTTACAATTCAAGCAACTAATTGATGGATTATACCTCAAATAAAGTTTTCAGGAGTAAAAAATAAATAAAATAAAAATAAAAACGTGGGGAAAAACCTCCATAAAATATTAACATTGCTCAGAACTGGGGGAATTTCTGTGTTTATAATACTCAATATCAGGAGTTGTGAGGCACATATACATGCTGATATCTCCTGGCAACTGATCTTGATTACACAATTTGACACTCATTTCTGCAAATGTTGCAATTCACTTTACAACACGAGCTGACATGCCCTTTACAGCTTTGACAAGAGGATACATTAGTACATGGCCTCGCTGGTCCAGCAATAATCAGCTGAAAACTTTTGTTTCCTGTATAGTGTTCTTGCAATGTGTTTATCAGAAGTGTCTTTCCAAAATTAGACATAAAATTAATATACAGGAGAAGCCAAAAGTGATGTCTGGAGGGGATATTTCTTTTAATGACCCTACAAGTTTGATGAAACCATCAAAATACTGTATAAGGAAAATATGTTATATTTTTTAAATATAGAACAAACCACTAAACTTGGTTAAGGTATTTACCTGACCAAATAATATTGCAAATAAAAGCAAAAATTAAGCATTGACTACAGCATAATCAGTTATTAATATTTCGTTGGTTCTCTCTTGTTTTTACATGTGTTTATAATTTATCTGATAGCCCGGCCAAAAATTATATCTGCACTATTTGGCATGTTTCATTGCTTTATCACAACAACAACAACAACAAAAAACACTATAATAATGAACATGTTAGATAAACTATAACATAAGAATGAACCTTGCTTAGAACATAACTTGTTTTAAACACATCAAACATCAGTACCTCAAATCCACAACACCCCGCCCCACAAAAATGATGTCTTTGTCATGTCCCACCTCAGAAGTCGTGGCCTTTTTGACTGAACTGAACAATACAATCTCATACTTTCGATGATCTATTGAACTGACGGTCAACTCATTTTGAAATATAACTCAATTTAATTTTGAAAAAAAGTTGCACATTGTGCATGCAAGATTGTTACTGAAAAATTTCTCCCCACTTTTAATTACATTTTTTTATTAGTGTAAGGCTTATTC
Organism: Rhinichthys klamathensis goyatoka; assembly: GCF_029890125.1. Taxonomy (NCBI): domain Eukaryota; kingdom Metazoa; phylum Chordata; class Actinopteri; order Cypriniformes; family Leuciscidae; genus Rhinichthys; species Rhinichthys klamathensis. The sequence continues at coordinate 2,314,305 of NW_026606605.1, forward strand.
AATTTGTGCTACCCCTAAAACAAAATATTTATTTTCAAAACTAAATATGGTTATATAAATATAGTTTTAAAATAGGTGGTCATATAGGGTTGACATACATATATGGTTTTATATGTATATGTATATTCAGTATAATGTTTAAGATGAAACTGAAAATCAAACAGCTCAAATAAAGTTAGTTTGACCTTTTGAGAATGACAAACAACATCAGCACCCTCTTTCACTGACTATTGGCAAACAAACAAACATATTAATAGAAGTTTAAACACCACATTAACAAAAGATTAAAAGAAAAACTTCACAAATTTGAATGCACATTACTCTTGTGACTACTTGCATTGACCTAAACTGGGGGTATTGTTTGACTTGTTCATGTGAGTCATATACAGTAACCTCCTACATATTTCTGTAAAGCTGATTGAGTGAATGAGTCAGTTTGGGAGCCCACCACATATTTACGTTTAGCCACAGATGTGAGCAAAGAAGCATGTGTCCGCCTGTGGCGAGATAACCCTGAGGGTCACTACTGGCACCCTTTCATTAGCCTTTGCTATGAGTGACATGGATGTGTGATTCAGAGATCATGCATGATGATTCACATAATACACATGACAAGTGTGTGTGGGTATGCAAGACCTGTGTGTCGGTTTTCCATCAAGACTGAAAAATCAGTTCCCAAAAACTGTGCTGATAGTGCACGTGTCAAAGAAAGTTGGTGAAGTGTCTGACATGTGGCCCATCGTAAAGTCATTCTGGGACAATATGTCTCCTTCAGAAGAAGAAACCCACATTAGACCCTCAGAACAGATGCGATGTGTCAGCATGACAACAGGCTCTCAATACTCCCCTTTAACAACTGCTCGTGTGTGTGTGTGTGTGTGTGTGTGTGTGTGTTTGTTGGCATGTGCAAGTGTTCGGTAGCCTATGAGCCGTAGATGAGTCAGAAATGACAGAAGCTCATGACACGGTTTCAACTAACTCGAACTCGGATGCTTATCAAATGGGCAAATTGTCCTGAAACTTTCTCATGGAAATATCCAAAGGAATTTGGCTTTATTTCATGTGTCCCTATAAATACTGTACCCATAATGTTCTAGATTTAAATAGAAAAGAAAATAACACAATATGCTGTTTGTTATCGGTGCCTGATCTTCAAAATAATACTTTCTCCTATCCCAGCTCAATGTAAGCCATCTTATAAGTAGGGTGAACGTGAGACATGTTCCAGGATCAACATCAACAACATTCCAATCAACCGCTCAGGGGTGCGTTTCCCGAAAGCATCGTTAGCCAACTATGGTCGCAAGTTCCGTCGTTATCAGCAGTTCAATGAGTCGATGTTTCCCGAAACCATCGTTCCAACGAACATTCGCAAACAGCATCGCAAAGTTGTGTGTTTGGAACGACAGCTCTAGAGCTGTGGTGAGAAGCAGAGTTTCTAGATTACATGACATGTGGACTTAATAAATCCTTATCTTGAGCAAAATAAGCAAGCTGACATTCAGGGTGTCTTTTGTTTAGAATACATACAAATGTCATTTACGTCTTTGGGTTTGTCAAGAGATTTAAAGCAGCGTTTTTGAAGAGTGCACATGTGCGAACGTGCTGTAAGAACGAGCCTATGATTGAATCTGGAAATAAAGTGAAATAACTGAGAAAAATGAGAAATATTCCTCAGATGCCATGTCTGTAATTTATATCAAAACATCTAGCATTAATTCGATCTCAAACAGTTTCATTAAAATAAGTGATTACGCCACCATAGAAAATATATACACTAGATGTCGCCTTGGCTACGGCAGTTCATTAGAACAAATGCGTCAATAGAGCCGCCATCTTGGAACAGGGGAGCCCCTCCACTTTAATGCATCACCGTCAATGTAGACAAAGGTCTAACGGAAATAAAATCACCATAAATCATCATGAATGTGATTTTCTCATTTTTTTTGGTTCGTTCCCACGGTCAGACATGTATTTATCATTGATTCCAGAAAAAAAAAAAAAAATTTTTTTTTTAAAAACATTCTTCCTAGTTCAGATTTCATTCGTGTGAACATCATACACAGCACAAAAGTCCGCCACCATCAATTAATTAGAAGCAAAGGCAGAGATAGCAGCGTTACCTAGCTACTTCCTATGACAAGACCCCTGTTCAAAGATGGCGGCGGTTTTGACGCATGCTTAGAACCCCAAGGTGACGTCTAGTGTATATGTCTATGATTACTCCACCACGTGACATGCGTGACGTCATAAACCAACGTGGTTGAACGACCACATTCCGACAATATGGTTTCGGGAAACAGTCGTGACTAGCTAGTTGATTTCTTCAACGATGCATCATACTATGGTAGTTAAGTAGCGAGTTACGTTGTTGTACGGGAAACGCACCCCAAATTGAAGGGACAAGTTTATGTCAAGTTTAGGCTTACAACCAGGGTTAGGTGCTTCTACAGCTGTGTTATTCACCTAGGATTTCCCTCTGGTTTTAGGGATAAGTTATGGTTGGGTTAGGTTTAGGGGTAGGGACAGGGGTAGGACTAAATTTTCGGACAGGACTGTTGTTCCAGGATCAACAAAATATGTTGATCCAGGAATCCGTCTTACTTGCCAAAATCACTGTGACCTATATGTACACAGTTTTTTGGTTGTTTTCCTATGAAAGACTAAGGCTCTGGGTCGCTATCAAATCATTTCTCTCTTTGTTAGTCGATTAATCCAACATAACAACATTGACTCAACCAATAATGTGAGTTTGGGGACAAGAGTATCCATTTGCCTGACCACTTATGGGAGTTTTTAGGGAAACCTGTTTGAAAACAGTCATTACTACAATCCCTAATGGCACAGACTTCCCCTTTAACTATGACAAAATCACCAGAATATGCATTAGCCGAGGTTCTGCTATCACAGCTATGCTAACAACTTAATAAAAAAGCTAAACAGCACAAAGTGCACACCTATCTCAGAGCGTCCTTTGTTCGGAAAGACATACTATTTGTGGCTTACTCATGATGTGTGGCTTTTATTACTTCAGAGTCACGACTAAGATAAGAGATTACGTATGACTCTCAGTTTCTATTTACCTTACTACTATTCTGGGTTTTGACATTTACAGCTGCTTCCTGAACACCCAGTCTAAAGACTTTCTGTTCCAAAATTAAACTAAAAGTCTGGTTTTAACATTCAAGGATTTTATAAAACTCCCCGGAAAAAAAAGACCCCTTGCCCAAAAAACAAACATACAAAATACTTTAGAGATGCTGCTGGAATTATATCACAATTTGGAACCAATCCTAATGGATCATACAAACGAGTCCTTTTAGAATTAAATAAGATCAGACTTAAATTAAGTGAATGAACAAATGCTATTGATTATAATCTTTTTTGGTGATTGTTTGATTCTTAAATGGTTCCATGTTCCTTTTGGATACTTTGTGGACAATGTGAATTTGAGTTTGAACTCCACAATTGAGAATTTCATGATTCCGGCTTGATTGAGAAATCTTTTTATTAAAGAGCTGACAACGTGCAAAAGATTTACAGGAATATCTGTTCTATTTCAGCAGAAAAAAAGTGTCCCATGACCTACTCAGAGTAATTTTCTCCTTAGCCCATCATTCAGCAAGTCAGTCTGCAGACTTTCTTTTTATATAATTGTCTGACTAGTTAATGTTAAGCTTTTCCCTTTCCCCTCGTTTTTCCCTTTGTTTATAAAAGTATGATTATTTTTACACACTTTCAACAGGCCTGTACCTGCTCTCATCCCACTTGTTTTCTTTTATTTCTATAGCGGATAAGGCTTCATCAAGCTGGTTCATCACGGGCTCTGCACTCTTGTACCCTCAGTTGTCATCTTTGTTGATGGTTACTCAACATTCAAGCATTGCACAACAAGAAAACAACAAGTTGTTTTCATTTTTATGCGTTGGTTCAACAAGGTTGATGATCAAAGTATTATGGCACTGTAATTAACACATGCTGAGACATGCTGCCCTTTCCAGCGTCAGCTGAATGTGTGCAAACTCTAGGTTTATCTCATTACTTCTGTAAGCTTAACCATCGTCTCTTTCTCATTTAAAGGGATAGTTCAGCAAAAAATGTAGTTTACTCACCCATATGACATGTATGAAACTCTAAGCTGCTTTGCTGGTCTTATGACCAGTTTCACAGACAAGGCTTAAGTCTAGTCCCAGACTAAAATGCATGTTTGAGATGTTTTAACTGAAAGCAAATTGCACTGACATATCTTAAAATATGTCAGTGCCATTGTTTTGTCTCAAGATGCAAACCAGTGGCACGTGTATAAAAGCTACTTAAATATCATAATTTAACCAAGGCCTAATCCTGGCTTAATCTAAGCCCTGTTTGTGAAACCGGGCCTTAGTCGCATAGCCTGGTCAGAATAGCCTATTGGCTGGTGTTTCGGCTGTTTTCGCCAGCTTGGCATCTTAAGTAACTTTGGCTGGTTTAAAAGGGTTGTTTTCAAAAGAGCTAGTGGAAAACCAGCAAACTTCCTCATAACAGGAAATCTAATTGTGAACATTCTCCCTGCGGCTGATCCCAAAAAAATCACAAAGTTCGAAAGCACTATAGGTGGACACAATTCCTTTTAAGTCAACTGAAATGAGAGATGAAATCCGGAAAGCAGATCTCCCTCTGAGGGCCAAATGTCTCCTGAGGAGACCAAAGCAGAATCTCGCTGACCACAAAAACAAATCACTTTTTAGCCAAAGCAAGCAAAGCGCAGGCCCCCGAATGACTTCACATCTCCCTCAATGCTGCTGCTTTTACAGTCCAATCATATTAGTATTAGATTTGGAGAGTTGGGGTCTCAGGTGGTCAGAGGGGCCCTCGGGGACTGTCCCAACTCCTGTTGTCCATCAGCGTGTGATCAATGTCTGTCACCCCAGTCCAAACATCCCCCACCCTGCCCGACACACTGTTCAGATGCTCTGACTGATGACTAATTCATGTGCTCACAAGTGCAAACACTAGATAAATGAGACACAAGATCAGAGAAAGTACTGTATGCTGGCCTAGAGGTGATCATTAGAGGAATATACTGGGTTTAATTCAAGTTTAGCTTAACTGTCACATTCTGCTGACTGCCACGAAAAAAACTGCAACTAGTCTGTTTTCTTATAATGTGGCCCTTTTTGAAGGATTTACATTGCATTTTATATTTATATTTATTCATTTAGCAGACGTTTTTATCCAGTTGAGGAACACAAGTGATCCATCTTAAGAAGGTAATGAACACGAGAAGTCCAAGTAATACAACGTTTCAGTTTCATATTTAAAAGCAGAAATGCAAAGCTTACAATTTTATAAAAGCACATACATTAAAACTTGCATATAAGAACTGAGCTGTAAAGTTGTTCTTGTAATCTTTATGGTCTTTTAGGCGTTCCGTTGTCATGGATCGGATATCATTTTACACAGAAAAGGTTAGTCCGTCTTGTTTACATCTTGTGGTTGAAACAGTGAGAGTTTTAACATTTACTTCCATTTTAAGCATAGCTAATATTCTTTTAAGCTGAAATAATGGTTTACGTTTTATCAAAACTTCCAGTTAAAGGGATACTCTACTGGTTTTTCATATTAAACTATGTTATTCCCTAAACTAAGACGAGTTGGTATACCTCTCTCGTCTCAGTGCGTGCACTACATCGCTGTGGCGAAACTTTGTTAGATCTTATCTCAGCCCTGTTCATTCAATACGTGCCAAGAAGAGAAGCGACCAAACACCTCCACGTTTTCCCTATTTAAATACAGTTACTAGAGGAGTGTAACTCGACCAAGAACGGTGACACAAAATAAAACGTTGCGCTTTTCTAAGCGTGTAAAATGGATAACTATATTGTATGGCAGAATACCATTGCAAGTGCTTGGGAGCACTTCGACTTGGCGCAGTAATATCATTTCTCGTGAAAAATCCTCTCCCCCCGCTCCCTCTCCTCCTCCTTCTCATTTCAACGGGAGCGGACTTTTCACGAGAGATGATATTACTGCGCCGAGTCGAAGTGCTCCCAAGCACTTGCTATGGTATTCTGCCATACAATATAGTTATCCATTTTACACGCTTAGAAAAGCATGTATCAATTCAACGGTATGTATCAAGGGAATAACATAGTTTAATATAAAAAACCAGTAGAGTATCCCTTAAAGTCCATTAGTTCCATATTTTTTAAAACTGCTTTTGGACACTCAGTGACCTGTTTAAGTACTGAGAATCACCAAGAGGAATCAAAAGAACAAAAACAGAGAACTTTTACAAGGCCAAGTTGACCCTGTGGGGGCGGATGGAACAGTCTCAGATGTCAACCAGTCTCATTGTAAGGGTTAATATCTATAAGGAATCATTCTATTTATATCAGGACTGCTGAAATAACAGCAGATTATAAAGAAAGATGCAATAAATGTAACGTCCCAAGCACACTTCTGTAAAGCTCGGATGTCTCTGGCCTCATATCAGCACATTTATGCATGTGTTCTTTTGGTTTTTCTGTTGTGTTTGTGTTTCTACACAGAGGGGAATCTTTTGATACTGGTGGATGACAGGAAGTGATGCGAAAATGTGGGTGGTTCATTCAGTTTTGTCTCAGAGCCAGAGCCGTTACAGAGAGGCAATTGTCAGTTAGGCCTTGTTATATCTGGGACTACATTCTCCTGTGGAATAAACAGCATCAATGCTCCCTGTTTATTGTCACCATGGAGATGGAATGAAAAGTTCCAGAGAGATAATTCCTACTTCGTAGGAAGAAGTTACAGAGTCATTTCAACTAAGTTAACCCCAGCCAAGTCAAAGTTCCTTTAAGGAAATTTAGTTATTAGTGGCCATCTTGGTAACACCCATAGGAAGCTCTTTTCTGTGAAGTACAGCACTTATCTTGCACTGGGAAAGACCAAAATCTCCCCAAACTGTTTGTATTACATTTTATTGTCTTTTTGTTTAAATCAGCTAAAAATATAACAACACTCTAAAAATGCTGGGTTGTTTAACTAAATTTTGGGTCAAATATGGACAAACCCAAACGTTGGATTAAAAATGCAATTTAAAAATGTAACCCAACGGCTGGGTTTGTCCATATTTGACCGAAAATTGGGTTAAAACAACCCAGCATTTTTTAGAGTGAATGGTATCATAGATTTAGTTTTTTTTAATAGCTCAGCTAATATACAGTACCATTCAAGGTTTGGGCTCAGAAATATCTACATTAAGCAAAGATATAAATTGATCAAAAATGAGAGTAAAGACATTTCTGATGTCACAAACCACTTATATTTTAAGTACATCTTCTTTTTTTACTTTCTATTCATCAAAGAATCCTAGATAAAATGTATCACAGTGCAGCATAGCGATGATAAGACATGTTTCTTGAGCAGCAAATCAGCATATTAGAATGATTTCTGAAGGATCATGTGACACTGAAAATTCAGCTTTGAAAAAAAAATTCAAATTCAGTTCTTTTAAATTGTAATAATATTTCAAAATATCATGCTTTTTATTGATTTTTGATTAAATAAATGTAGTCTTGGTGAGCATAAGATACTTCTAAAAATATTTTGGATTGGTTTTAATAAATCATTTAAAAATATGTTTTTAATAATGAGTAATTTAGAAACAGTAGAAGTCTTTAGTCATGATGAAATCACTGACACTATTTACTGTAAAAAGAAGGCCTACAGTTGTAAAGCAGTTCTATGACATACATGAGAGAAGACAAACTGGATAAAATACCAATGAGAACAATTTGCACAAACTCTGGTGTGATTATGTAATTACTCTACCCTCCTGACGTTAACTTGTTCAGAGTAAAGTACGACAGTGTGTTTTATACCCACTATCAATGCAAACACGATTAAAAATATGCCTGAAATAACTAATGAGTAGACAAAAAGTTAGTACTGTTATAAAGCACAGGACACATCTGAAATAAGTAGGAACACATAAAAGAGTCTAAAATAGCAGACTATCCCAGGAACACCGGGGCGTCTGGTCAGTCTAATCCTGACCTGCTGTTTGACAGCTGCACTTCCGCTCTTCATCATCAGATGTCAAACCCATCTCAATGACCATTTCTTCCCTTATATAAAGACACATAAGCAGTACATTCAGAAACAGTGTAATCTCACTCTTAGAAGAAAAGGTTCACTCATGCCATCATTTTATGAATTTATTTTTAATTACATTTTTATTTCATTTTATGAATTAAACAGCTCATAAACATACTTATCACTAGAAAAAATGTAAACAACTTGTTAAACATGAAAGTATTATGCAATAATTTAGGACATTTCTCCTTAAGGGTTCTTGGTAACGTATTCGTTTAGAGTCCAATTCTCACGGTTACTAGGATATTTGCTGTTTAATAGTACTTATAAAGCACATATTAATGTGTTATTCTGCATGACCACACTCTACATCCCTTAAACGTACCCAATATCTAAACTTAACAACTATAAATAAGCAGTAATAAGGAGTTTATTGAGGCAAAAGTTATAGTTTAATAGTTAGTTAATAGTGAGAATTGGACACTAATCTGTGACCGTGTTCTTTAAAATTCTATTTAAGAACCCTAAAGTTCTATATAGAACCCTATTGAACCTTTTTTTAAGAGTGTATACAACTCCCATAAATCATCACTACTGACCTTTGACCGTTTCCATGTACTTCAGTACCACTGCATGCACTTTCACTGCAAACAAGACATGTTCTTGCTGCTTTATTGCAACATCTACTTTATATACATATACATTTGGGAAATGCAGCCTCAATATATTATACACTTAGTTCACACTTGTAGTTCGGTTCTCTTGGTTATTTTGGTCCAGACCAAAAAAGAAAATGATTCTTTTAGCCCTGGTTCGCTAAGCGTTCACACTGTCATTTTTAACACCGAACCTAAAGATACAAAACAACAAAAACAGCTTTTATGACGTATATTGTCCGACGGAACTTACTGAGCATCCACAACAATGATGTGTGCTGGACTAAATGTGCTCGTCGTATGTGCGTACATATGATGGTATTTGAGAACTCACAAAGAGCTTATAAAATGTGTAAAGGAGTCAAAACATCACCAGGAATTCCTCCGACACCAGTATCGAACAGTAACGGACAACATCGTGACTATGACGAGAAGAACCAGGTATACGCTGGAGCATTCTGTCCTTTTTAGGGTGACATCATGTCCTGTTTTAGATGTCATTGGTCCGTGTTGTCTTTGGACCGAGACCCCTTGTTTGGTGGCACCAGGGTTCAGATGGCAGCGTTCACACTTATTCCAATGAATAGCACTAACCATCATTCACTTTAATCTGACCAAACCTGCCAAGTGTGAACACACCCTAATTCTGAATATAATACAGTGAAATAGAATTAAGGTCTACGTCAGCATGACAAATGTTAAGAACATCAACTACAAGCGCTCACCTTCCACAGCCACAGACCCACCAGGACAAGTTTTCACATGACCTTCCCAGCTCAAACATTCAGAATTCCTCAGATGTGTTATCTTCACGCTTAATGAAAAATAAAGCAACAGGGGAAAACAATAGAAAGCAGGGAGCCAAGACAAAGACACAACAATGTCAGAGTTGTGAGGTGGGAGGCAACAATTTACTTTGGATCCCTCCTGAGAACTTCACCACACAAGAGAGGAAAAAATTAAAGCGTATGTTAAACAGACATAAAAAGCCAATTCTTAATATAAGACGTTGGTAGGAACATTATAATAAATTTAAATGAACTATTTTTTAGATGCAGTGTTAATAATAAATCAGCTTTGAGGATGACTTCTCATCAAAATGGCGACAAAAAGTTGATGGTCTATGATAGTGAATGGACAGAGAGAGAGTTCAGAGATGTCCTGTGGGCACATCCCTTCAGAAGGGGTGTCATGGGTCATGTTATTTCTCTGAGGGACCATCATCACAGCATACCTGGACCTGAGACAGCTCGACTTAGCAGGACATGTCCTAATGGTTCAATGCAAAAATATTTCACATTCTTAAATCAAGATACATTTCCTTGAGAAGCAAGATGAGAGTATTGTTTTCTGATAGAAAAAATCATCAAAATTAAGTGAGTTTGTGCTTAAAACAAGAAAAGAAAAAATCTGTCAGTGGGCTAAGAAAAATAATCTTGTTTTTCCTTTGAGTTAAGTTTAATTTTTCTGACCCCACTGACAGATACATTCAATTTTAATTTGACTTTACAAGTAATGAAAAATCCATTTATTTCAGTTTAGAATCATGGTCAGATATGCAGCCTATAAAATAGAAATATCAATTGAATACACCACATCTAACAATCCTTAAAACATCTTAAATCTTGAAGTGTGTTTTCCTTAGTAAATAGTTATACAGTAAATAGTTGTACTGTTTTAAGTTTAACAACATTTAATGATGTTTACATGGAAGCTCATTTCCAAATTAGAAAAAAAACGTGTTTTGTAAATCATAATTATGACATTCTAAGTCATTTATGAGATGAAAAATTGAAATTATGACATAGTCTCATTTATGAGATGAAAAGTTCAATTACTCAGATGCTGTATGCAGTTGGGAAACATTGATGAAGTTTAGGCAAACTGCAAGCAACATTAACTACTGCAATACTGTGCCTACGAGTCACCTGATGATGAATTGACATGGTATATAAATAAAAAGAAGAAAAGAAACTGTTACTGAAAATTACGGGCTGACATTTTGGCATGACCGGTTTGCTTATGAGGTGGAAAAAAAAGTCTCACTAAATTTTTGCTATGACTGTGTAAAACAATCAGCGTAGAGCTTCATACCCGTGTGGAGATAAGACTCAAGGCTAAGAGTTCACATTCTCCAATCTCAACTAAATAAATCTTCATTGGAAATGTAGTTGAGTTTCAGAGCATCTGACTGACAGATCAGTTCTAGTGGAAAGTTATAGTGATCTACATTACAGTAGATATTTGCATATTTTTCCTTCAGAAGTTTGAAACTCCTTTGATTTAAATGGCGGTAGATTCTAAACAAAGAACTAAATTTCATTTTAGGGAAATATACACCATGAAGAAAAGCTCCTGATTGAATCAACTGTCTGCTTTATGAAAATGTAATGCTAAAACTGTGTGATGAATGTACGTTTTGATTTGGTCATCTTCGAAGAGGATCTTACTAAGGGAACACAAATGGACAGCACATGGACATTGTGTACAAGCTCTATTGCACTATACAAAGTGTCCTGTTAATTGGAGTGATAGGAAATCAATAGAGAGGCTCTTTAAAGTCTCCTGAGCAGATGCTCAGGCCCTCAAACCCCCAGACAACAATCAAAACTGTCATTACACATCGAGCTCCACCTGAACCCCACAGATACAAAGCACTCAGCCTTAAATGTGATTCTTTAGTGATTTCATCTGAATCGGGAGAGAAAAAGGTCCTCTTCACACCTGGTATGTGTTTTGGTCGATCGAATCACAAGTGGACGACGCTAAATACAGGTGTAAATGGGGTCTAAAACATTTTGAGCTTGTCCACTTTTCACACCCTTCCAGAGGTAGTTGAAAACACATTTGACCGGATTGCTTTTGTAGTGTAAACGCTCATGTAGTTGAATGCGTTCAAACAGACCGGCAACTCTTCGCCTACTGACCTAATGCTTATTATGGGAAGCGCGCCAGCCAGACGGGATTTAAACTTTGTCGGCTGGAGACCCAAGTTTGGTTTGAAGACGAATAACGTACCAAGCACAATGTTCTCTCACCTTTCCTGATTTCTAACACTCAGTGTTCGGCTGGTCTTGCGGCTGTCAGAGCAGAAACGAAAGCTGATCCTCTCCGTGTGTTTTTCCGTCGTCTTCAGGCGCGTTCATATGTTAATTGCGTGAGAAAGATCGAAAGATCTGAAAAAACACACATTTACCTGCCCATATTCCCTCCCCTTGAAGAAATCAGGACAGAAGTGTTTGAAAGTGGACAAAAGAGACGGATTAAAACACCTGGGGCCGGTTGCATAAACTGCTAAGACTAGTCTTACAAGTTAAGTCATACATTTTTTTCTTTAAGACTGGTCATGTCTTTTACATAAAAACGTAGATTGGTCTAATTTGATACCGAAAAGTAAGACTGATTACCCCTAACTAACTACTAGTTATAACCCACTAGTTCTTAAGTACTCTTACCATAATGTTTATGCAACTGGTCCCAGGTGTAAACGGGTATGTGTCTCCCTCGTCTACTTGTGATCCAATCGACCAAAACGCATCTTAATACCAGGTGTAAACAGGGCCTAAGATCTGCAAAACATAGATGTGGGTAAAATAACATAATCATGATTATGAGTGGTCTATATCAATAAAATAGTGGGCTATTTTGACTTGGGCCGGTGAGCAACCCTCTAGCAACCACCCGGAACCCCTTGCAACTGCATAGCAACCCCTTGGCAACACCCTAAACAGCCTAGCAACTGCACAGGAATGTGCTAAAAACCACTTATACCTATTTAGCAACCACATAGCAACCACCCACAACAACCTAGCATCATTGTAGTGACCTTTGCACGGAGACAAATCTTCAGAAAATGTAATAGTGTTAAATACAGATATTTTCTCTTTCATTAACAGCAATGTTTCTAAGCTAATGACAACAGCATGTGATGGTTCACCTTGGCAAATCCTTCATGCGTTTCCCTTGACATTCACAGCAAGCCGCATTGAAGCTGTAACTGAGGATGATGGGCTGTTTGTTTAATAACACATCATTCCCTTCATTCCCAGCCTCTCGCTTTGAGGAATGTGAGGGTTGTAAGAGAAAAAGACTCACACCAGATGTATGTTGACACCAGGAGAAGAGCTGGAAGTGAGAATGCTGACAGTGAAGAGACCGGTTTGTGCTACAGCTGGCACCTGTGCGCTCACTAATGTCTCATAACCCTCTCAAGGCCAGAGGATAAGGCCGAATGAAGACCTTATCCACCCCCTGGACTGACGTCGGACACTCTTTTCACTATTATCTCAGCTGAAGCTGTTCTGTCTACTGAGAAATAGTGAACTATTTTCATAGGTCATTTAATGTGTCATGCATGTCACATTACTGATTTAAATGACTACATTTGATTAAATTACGGTAAATTATACAAATTTAGTGAGTGGATGAGTCTGGTGAGAATCTTTTACAGAGTCGGTTATGTTTTGGAGGATGGGTCATTAGCTAGACAACATGATCACTTTACATTAGTGCTGATGTCACAGTCTAATTGCACAATAATAACATGTAATTATTATGTAAAACATCTTATTAGATTATTTAAACCCTGCCCTGACCATCAAACTTGTGCTGCAGACATGAATAATACCTCAAAATTGGTTTACTTTTAGTCTTTTTTTCATATAATTTTCACTTTGATGATGATAATAAAACATACTAAAACAATATTAGAGTTATATTGAAGGAGGAACCTGAGAGCACTCAATAGTCTCTCAGGTTCCTCCTTCAATATAACTCTAAAATCATCAAAGTGAAAATTATATGAAAAAAGACTCTTTTGACTTGGACAAGTTTGTAAAAACCTAGCAAACTCTAAGATCACCCTAGCAACCACATAGTAGGCTAATGCGTTAATAACCACTCTCAACACCTAAACTGCATAGTAACAACCCCGCAAGCTGTGGACATTTCAGTTTCTTCTATTTCTACTATTTTAAAGGGATAGTTCACCCTATAATTGACTCATCCTGGTGTTTTTTTATGGACAACAAAAGTTGTGTGTGTTCTAGGGGTATACGAAAGGGTTTGGTGGAAAACAAACCGAAATTGAATGTATTATTTAAAGGGGTCATATAATGGTACATGCACTTTTTCAAGTTGATTGTACTGAAATGTGTGTTGGCAGTGCCTGTACACAACCATCATAAAATGATAAAAATCCATCCAGTGTTTTCAAGCCGTTTGACGTCACATGGTCGGACGCCCCTCCCGCGATTGTTGATTGACAGGCGCGTTTCAACACAGACCCGCCCTCGCTCGTGAGAGCTGTCAATCATACTCCGCGCGGACCGGCGCGGTCATTGTTGATATGCTGGAGCACTGTCTATGAGCAGAATGGCGTCTAAGCGATTGTGGTGTTCTGTTCTTGGGTGTAATAACAAACACAGCAGTCATTTTAATGTTCCTAAATCCGAACCGCTGAAGACGCAGTGGCTGAGTTTGTTTTCAAACGGAATATTCCCCACGAGCAACGTCAATGCTCTCATGTTTGCGCGAATCATTTCACACACCAGACTGCTTATAAACGAGGGTCAGTATAAAGCTGGTTTTGCTAAGAAGCTGCTCCTGAATAAAGGATCGGTACCAGCTATTCGTGTTCCTGCTGAACCTCTAGAACAACTGAAGTGAGTGTAACGTTTTATTAAACTTTATATTAATATTTATATTAATCTTTGGAAATCGCTAGCTGCACGTAGGGTTGCCAACTTTGATTTGTGAAAAACCGGGACATTTTGAGGGGGAGGGGTCAACCAGGGGCGTTTCCAGCTTTGAAGGACATCAAAAAAGAGAACAATCCCGGGAAAACCGGGACGGGTGGCAACCCTAGCTGCACGCTTCACAATGAATGCGTCTAAGGTTTACACTCAGGGTACATTACGGCATGTTTTCTATGTATGATGTTCTCAGTATAATTCATAATTCCACGTTTATACTGAACAACACGTTACGGTTATTGTGTTACAAACGGTGTACGCACAGAACAGAGAGACGGGGTGAGCAAAGCTCATTATCATTTAAAGTCATATGCACTGAAACGGCGTGCTGAAAACAGAGCTGTTTTTGACCAGGTAAAATAAGTGTTTTCTCACAATACTAATGAGAATTTGTAATAGGCTATATGCACGCATAAGTTCCGCATTTGACGCAAGGATGCTCGTCAGTTTCCGGTTGGGGAGATTAAAGCGGAGGAAAACCGAGGAAAACGGGATTATGGCAGAGTCTTCAAAATTTACTGTCCTCCCGTCTTTGAAACGAAACTTTCATACGTTTAGATGTAATTTTATATATAGTTATGTTTATTTAATATAATTTTAAAAAGAAGCATAAACACAACGAGGTGTGTCTGTTTTGTCCGTTTTTGTGACTAACGCTTCTTTAGTATAATCATGGAGTATACAATTCAATATAAATTCTCGGTATTGCATTGGACTCTATGATCGGCGGAAGTTATCGAGCATCCTTGACCTTCACCGGAAATACCGCCGTGCATAGAGCCCATTAAAGTATATTACAAACTTTTAATTTAGACCCTAAAGAATCATACTAGCTTGTACAAAAATGGCATTATATGACCCCTTTAACAAAATTCTTGACCTTGGCCGTTGTTGGTCTTTCTTGGTCGATGTGCGCCTTCATGACAATTAGCACCGCCGCCGCCGCGCAGAAATCAAGATGAACAAAAACAAGACATGAAATACAACACATAGAAATTCCAAAAAAGTAGTCTATCCATGTACTTCACTGGGTTCTTCAAATATCACCGGACCAGAAGTAAGCGAAGCAAGTGCATACTGGGAGTTGTTGTCTTTCATCCACATAAAAAGAAAATACATTTTCTGGCTTTTCTCAGTCTAGAAAGCTCCAAATTCAAAAATAATTTCACATTTCTTCTACATAAATGACCCATTTTAAATACACATTCATCTTTCCAGAGGTGAAGTATCCCTTTGAGGAGAACTATAGTAGCCTAGTAGTAGACTATAGTCCATTTACTACTAAAAATGATACCAGCAAAAAACATAATTGCAAAAATGGTGTCCAAACACTATAATAAGAAGCATAGTAGAAATTAAATCAAGGCATTTGCAGATAAAGAATAACTAACTTGAAGAGAATAACCAACACAGATGCATTTCACACAGCACTGTTCAACACTGCCCTCTATTGCTGGCTAGAGACTGAACGGTATATAATCAGGGTAAATGATCCAGCCAGAGAAGAATGCCAGTGAAGAAATGATCAGTAATCCATTACTATAAAAAAGGGGAAATAGGATGGCCAGAAAGTGGTGACTGACTTACAGAGGAACAGGCCTCACCTTGTCCAAGTCCTGCAGCTGCTCTGGTGACAGGGATCATTCCCAACTTAACTTCATTCCAAAGTTGTGACATCCCCTAACCTGCAGCCTCTCCAGACACGCTTCCTGATGACTAATGAGACGTAATCGGGACAAGCTGTCACTAAACAATGTGTATGCGGGTGGAAATGACATGGAAATTACACTAGTAATGACTAATAGTTTTGAGTTTGCAGTAACTGAATGTTTATGCAGTGGCCTGAGGGAAACATTCTTGGAAAGACAGAAAACGAATCACTCAGATTTCCAGTGGGATGCATTTCTGGTACATTTTGAATCTTTTCAACAAAAGCTCTTACTCAACCTTTGATTACATAACCCGTGAATAGAACTACACACATTAACATGTTAGTGTGACAAAGGCGTGACACACACGTTGCGACCCTGGCCGGCACAGATGTGCAGTTGTGACCCGTTACACACTCAAGGTCAGAGAACAGAATGGTCAGCTATGATCATATCGTCACCCCTGACCCCAGCACTCCCTCACATTCATGCATCTGCTCTACGGCCCAGGAACAGAGGTTGAGAAACACGGACATCAGAGCAGGTGGGCGCATGTCGAGCACTGAAAAACACCTCAGACATTTAGCCAAAAAGCAAGAGCACAGGAAATATGTTTGTGGGTTGATTCCAAGAAAAAGAAAAAAACGTGTGGGCTGCGCACAATTTTAGATGTGGATTTTGCTTAATACAAGCATGTCATGTCTGAACACAAAGCGACAGATTATAAGTGTACGGTAAATGATGATGAATTAATTTTAAAAAAGAGGTTGCTCACCTATTAAATGTACAAAATGACAAAAAAATGTTTTTTTAAAGCATTAAAGGCATTAATAAATAATGGAATTTGTTCAATAAGATGTTTATAATTCATTGATATTTAAAGCCCAGGTCAAAACTTATCAATATAGCCTACTTGATATTAAAGGGATACTTCACCCAAAGATTGTCTCATCATTTACTCACCCTCATGTAGTTTCAAACCTGTATGAGTTTCTTTCATCTGTTAAACACAAACGAAGATATTTTAAAGAATGTTGGTAACCAGACAGTTGATGGTAGCCATTGGCTTCCAAAATACTATAGAAGTCAATGGCTACCGTCTGGTTACAGTTGCATGATTCCCATAAAGCATCTGAAGTATCAATATCTATTCACCAGATAGATTCATTGAGAGAATATAATGGAATATTCCATACACATAACAGGAGGGAGTGCTCATATCTGTCCATACTAGTGTTTTACAACTGCTTATTCAAACGTTTTCTAAACACAATGATCTGCATTACTGACCATCTTTGGCTCCATTTGTGAGGGGGGGAAATGACTAGAAGAATTGTGACTTCATCAGGACTGCAAATTACATTTAAAAAGCAAATTATCACTAAAATGAAAAAAAAAAAATGCTTGCCCATTGCTGTAATGCATGTCCAGAATGAATTGAAACAACTCACTGTCCACTTTCAGATGAGCACACATGCACCTGTGTCAACTAACACTGGTTTAGTATGACCATAATAACAGCTATCAGCCCGTAATAGAGAACAACCTTGAATCTGCTGGCAAGAGAAGAGGAACAGAGATGCTGTGGAAAATAGCTATAATTGTTGTGACCGGATAAAGTCAAAGCTTATAATGAAGCCAATTAGTCTGTAAATGAATGACCAAGGCTCAGGAGAATATGTGTGCTGGAAGAGTGTGAGTTACGCTTTAACTTTAAAGTGACCTGACACCATTGTTAATCTGATCGTTTAAAAGGGATAGTTCACTAAAAAATGAAAATTCTGTCATAATTTACTCACCCTCATGTCGTTCCGCACCCATAAGACCTTTTCATCTTCGAAACACAAATGAAGATATTTGAATGAAATCTGAGAAATTTGTCTCTCCGCAGAGCTATGCAGCCAAGCCAAGATTTTGACGATTCAAAAAGTTCATAGAGATCGAAAACTAATCCATATTGAGTGGTTTAGTCCAAATTTTCCGAAGAGACTCGATCACCTTATATGATGAACAGATTTAATTTAACATATAAATATTGATCAGCGAACATAAACGGAAGCTTAACCTTGACGCGGGAGAACAAACCTCATTGGTTCTTGCGGAACACGAAAATGAACCTCATTGGTCTCACATGCTGTCTGATGAATGTTTATGTGAATAAAAGCATAAATTAATCTGAAATATAAAGAGATTGAGTCTCTTCAGAAAATTCGGTCAAAACGCTCAATTGATATAGATTAGTTTTACGATCTCGTTATGAACTTGTTGAAGCGTCAAAGTGGTAGTTGCGTAGCTGTCAATAGAGGGAAAGAAATATTTGTTTCGAAGATGAACGTGTTTGGAATAACATGAGGGTGAATAATAACATGAGTTTATGGCCGAACTATCCATTTAAACATTTAAAAGAGAAGTCTAAAAATACAAAATAATAATAAAAAAATGTAAACGTCAAAACTACTAAACGACTTTTAAAAATAGCAAAATAGGCCAACTAAAAATGTAACAAATAACACTATAAATGAGCTGCGGACAAATGTTAACACACTCCGAGATAAACTGTTCCATCCTTTATTAAACATAGCTTGCAAGTGATAAATATTACAAAGTTATTTCCTCCAAAATTAGCTTATTTTTTTCAGTCAATGCATAATTGTTGTTAATCAACCGGCAGTAATCAAACAGCATTTTTTCATCTCCATTTTAGACAGTTAAATATCAAGGATGTGCAAAAGGTCTGGATTAAAGTTCTAAATGAAAATAAAAACTTGACAAAAAGCACTTTTCCTTGACTAAAATCAATAATCCTTTAAGCCAATCTCCAGTACTTTTTTTTTTTTTACTGTACACAATTTAATTAATCATAGTTTTCTTTTACAAACGGATTTCAATATATTGCCATTTGCTTTAAAATTCAAACTGGGTAAATTGCAGCCAAGTCTATTTGAAAATATATGAAATTTCAGATGAAATTCAGAAAAGAAATGATGACCAAAAGCCCTCTCTCCCACTTCAACAATAAAAAAAAAAAAAAAAAAAAAAGAGAGACTTGCAACAAATAAAAATCAGGGAGAGGGAAAAGAAATTGCAGAGAAAAAAAGAAATGGAAGAGAGAAGTAAACCCCAGCGCTAGAACTCCAGAAAAGCTGATTGTCCAGTCAGAGAATTATGGACAGTGATTCCATGACATGAAACTTGAAAAAGTATATCTAATAGTCACAAACCTTCGGATCAAAACTTGCATGTGTGCGAATTGTCCATTTTTTTCTTATGATTTCTTATGATTTAAAGGCTGAAGGCAAGAAGCATTGGAACAGTCAAAAACAAACAAACAAGTTTTTTTTCTTCATCGTATACAATGTATACAATCTTCAATGAAAAAAAAAAAATAAGAGCATTGTGATTTTTCCCTAGAAAAAAAAAAAAAAATAGGGATATATTGAAGAAAGTTTGTACTGTAAGCAATAGAAAACAAATGTACACAATCTCCCCTGTAGGGTTTTCTGCACCCAGAAATTTAGCTAAAGCGTGCTTTGATTTTATATTTATGATGATCGCTTTGGATTTGGTCAGCTGAGGGCTAATACTGTCAAATGTTTTATCCAGTCCATGTTCTGTAAGACCAACACTTTGTGTGGGACATTAGGGAAAGGAACTTATTCACGAACATCAATGCTTGAAATAAATCGTGGTAACACAAAAAAAAGTAACATACGAGACTGTCCCATCATGTCTCAGTCCAAAGACTGCAGAATGGATGGATCCACCAGAACAATGAACTTTTTTTTTCCTCTGCAAATACTACATACTACAAAAAACGTACAGCCGGGGAGAAAATGCATCTAAAGAGCTCATTCAAAAACAAGAGAAGTATAATCCCATACATTTTGCACATTTGTTACACAATAATACACAGTGATCACAAAACGAAATGACAAGCTTCACAATATTCATGGCTTTTTGTTTGCTTTTCTACACAATATACAACCATTTTAATTTCATTTCATTATTTTTAATTCAAGGGAGAAAAAAGCATATGTACAATAAGTCATTATTACTTCTGACCTAGCAAATATCGTGTCATCATCTGTTCATACATTTTTTTTTTGTTTGATTAAATTTGATTTTTTTTTCTCCTTTTTTCTTTCTTTTATTTTTTTTTAAGAAACAGCTGAAATTAAACAACCAAACAAAAATGGAACTTAATCGAGGAGTCAAAAGGAAGTTAAACTTCAAAATCCAACTTTCTCGTAAATACATGAACACAGGTATATGGATGCATCTAATATAGTCTACAAGAGAGAGCAGGAGAGAGAAATGAGTTATTATAAACACCCTACGTTCATTTAAAAAAAAGAGAAAAAAAAGAAAAAAAAATACAGATCATAAAATTGGAGCAAAGATAATATCAAAGGCTGAACAGAATGACTAAAAGGGACTGATTTATTTTCATAACCAGGAAAAAAAAAATTAATAAAAATGTAAACATCCTATCATCTAATATTGCACCTGAAAATTTAATCCAAGGTAGCTTCAAAATTGTTTTGTTCAAAAGTTGCATCGTTCCACCACAAATCCGTGGCGTTATACAGGACACAGTTTAAAAAAAAACTGCAAGGATCAGTGACTATTCACATGACAGAAAGACGCATGTGCACAGATTCATTTCCATTAATTCACCACTTCATAGCTTCGAGTTTCCTCACGGCTATTAAACATGACCTGCATGACAGACCTCAAAAGTCTGATTTCCAAAAGAACCAAACGTGTCATGGTAAATGCTTAGGATCAAAAAAAAAAAAAAAAAAAAAAAAAAAAAGTTAAGTGCTCAACTCCTTGTCAACAAGCAGATGTTAAACCCTTCGAAAGCCATTGGTGAAACGGAGCACTGCCTCAATAACAGGCGCTGATGGGAGTCCAAAATCATCCTGCACACAATCCCTAATACTGCATATCGACTAAACACTGCTTATACTGTCACCATCGCCTCCGGGAACGCTTGCATGTCTACTGAAACAAACACACGTACCGTATCTTCAAATGCATTCATTCAACGTGGGGTCGAAAAAGCAGGTCTCTTTCGAAAAGATCAAATGCACCAAAAAAATCTTTCTCCCAACTCTCTCTCCGAGACATCCGATGGCATCCATACCTTCAGCTGAAACATTCTTATCCTCTTTCGTTTAACCATTTTTTTTCCACTTATTAAGAAGAAAAGTGCTCCTCCATAACGAGGCATCTCATGTGCATTGCTTTAACATGATGATTGATCCTTGTCAATGCCTTCTGTTAAAACTCACGTTAACAATCTACGCATAAACCGTTTTTTTGTTTGTTTTTTTTAACCAATAATTTCACCTATTTGACATATCAATGATTATCGTCTCCCGTGGCAAGTACCTTTAAGATACACGGCCATTTCAGATGGAGAGACGCCGCCCGACGAAAAAAATAGAGAGTACAAAAAACACCCAAGCAGAAAGAAAAATCAAAAAGAGACAAAGTTCATGGAGATGGAACTCTCTGGCTTCATTCTCTGCTGTGCAGTGAAACACGACGTCACCACAAAAGGAGTTATACGACATCACTGCATCCTGTGAAAGTGAAGGCATTGAGAGACACGGGAGAGATCCTGCTCAGTAACAGGACTCGGATTCGACAGTTTCTCCGTACATTCGACAGCGGGAGACTCATCCGTGCTAGCGCAGGTCCTTTCCGGCCCGGTTTCAGTTCGTGTGGCCTTCTCAACGTTGACTAGATCAGCACTCTGCATAAGGATCAATCTGATCAATGTACATGAGTCTGTCTCGATCTCTCTGAACCAGAAGGTTCTTGGAGGACTTTGTAGTTTCCAAACAAAGATTCTTCTCTCTCTCTCTGCAGGTAACAACGCCTTAACCATTCCAACTCTGAACGTATACGACGTGAGAGAGAATGAGTCTAATTTTACAAGGGCGACTGAGGGAGGAAGATTTCAAATGAACCAAAAAAGCTTGGAGATTTTTAAGTGACCCTGCAATCTGGCATCCTCCCTCTCAAAAGAAAAAAACATTAGGGACATAAAAAGATGCAAAACCACTAAACCTACTAATAAGTGTAATAAGAGTAACTGTAACAGAAGCAACAATAATACTAATAATAATAACTGTGATAATAATAGAAGTAGCAATAACAACAGCAATAATAAGTTGAGATAACAATAAAGAGCTTTGCTATAGTAGGAAACCGAAGTTTGAGATGCACAGTCTGGTGTTTATAGTCTGACTGATTGAGCTGTTCTTATGGGTTAGTTGGGTAGGCACACGGACAGGCACTGCATGCGATGGGGTGATGGTGTGCGTGTGTATGTGTTGGGGGGGTCGGGATGTTCTGATGTAGAACGGAGGGGTGGTGGGGCGTCCGTAAGGAAGGAGGGGGGGGGGGGGGGGTCTGCAGTCCCGTCGGGGCTCATTTCTGCCCGGTGATGGACTGGGATATGGAGCGCGGGGGGATCATGTCGAGCAGATACTCCCGCTGACGGTCCGCTAGGCTGGATGCCTTGTGGCCCCCAATGGCTCCCGGATTTAGATAGGCAATATTCAGACCTGCGATGGAGAAGAAAGACAAAGAGGGGCCGGGATAAGTAAAGGAAAAATAGTTGAGAAAAATAAATAAATAAGGTGCTCTAGAAATGAGTTCCTGACATACACTCCAAGAAAAAATATATAACTAACTTTTTCACATGTGATCCTATCAAACCCAAACAATCATGCCAATAAAATTAAATATAAAATAAAAAATTAAATAAAACAATTAGGGCTGTCAGTTAAACGCGTTATTAACGGCATTAATGAAACAATGCTTCGTCGACCAAAGTGCAAGCGGATCTAGCTAGACCGGAAACAAAACAACTGGCACGCCGCACACACTTGTTTGGGCTTGCGAGCCGGTCAAATAGTAGGTTAACGTTACGTTTTGAGTGGATGACGAGCGTGAGACGCCGAAATGGATGCCAATAAGATTCTGAATGGAAAGTTTACTTTTAAAAAGTTGCCAAATGGTTCCATTGACGAGACCAAAGAGATCTGTGTGTTTTGTCGTTGTGAACTGAGCTATCATCATCGCAGCACGTCCAGTCTGAAATACCACTTGATGATGGCCAAGCACAGACACACACACACACACACACAGCTGATGCGAATTCTCCGCCCCCTCGTCAATATCAGGACCTCGTCAGTATTTCTTTCACCTTTTTATTGATGGACAGTGTTACATTGTGTGAGAGATTATTTGCTCCAAGTGAGAATGTTAGTGTGAAATTGAACACAGTATATGCCAAGGTTGTTTTCAATAAAAAAACATTTGCACAAAGCAAGCCGATCCACTTTTCCATGTTGATAAGAGCATTAAAATGAGAAAAAAAAATAGTGGGACAAAAATAAATCAAGAGACATTTAGAATAGATAAAAATGTGCGATTAATTGCGAGTTAACTATGACATTAATGCGATTAATCGCGATTAAATATTTGAATCGTTTGACAGCACTAAAAATAATAAAATAAGGGGTAAACGTGAATTTAAATCAAATTAAAATGCGTTGAAATAAAAAAATATTACATTTAATTGAATAATATATTTTTTAGTGCTATTAATGGTTTTAAAAAAATTGCACATTTTTCTGTAATTAATCGCGATTAATCGCACCAAACATTGTGAGATTAACTGAAATTCTATAAAAATAAATTTTAAAAAAATGTCAGTTTCAACACACTACAAACTCAACGAAATTAGATTTAATTTGCATATGCCTTGGGTGGGAATAATTTAAATGAGGAATATTGTGACTGGAGTAAAACTCAAGACTACACTGGAGGCGTTTCAGGGAGTTCAGAAACAGTGACACTGATATAGAGAATAACTGACTGTTTTATGCAGAGCTTTTTCAGGCTCAAAAAAGCAAAACTAAGGAAAGGTGAAAATGTAAGAAAGCATAATAATAGGTCCTCTTTAAGGTGTACTGTGCGTTCTTAATTGAGAAGTATCATCTCACCAGGGATATTGTAGATCTGCCGGCGGCTGTCATGCTGGGCCCGATTGCCGCCACTGGAACTGCTGCTGCCGCCACAGCGCTTGCTTGTCATACCCAGCAGCCCACTGGCCACCGAGAGCTGGGAGGCCTGGGCGAAGTTAGAGAGGACTCCTCGTGCTGAGCTGGACAGGCTCCGCTGTAGAGCGGCCTGTGGCTGGGGAGTCTGAGAGAAAATCAGAGTTAAAATTCATGACACCTTTTGGTACCATTAAACTGACACTGGCATTCAGAATCATCAGTCGCCAGAATAAAACATCCATTTCAAATTCATAAAAATGCTCTCACGAGATGCCATTATAGAGGGTATGCGCATGACGTCACCGTCGGCCGGAGTGAATGCGGTCACGCCCACAAGTGGCAAAAAGACTGAGCGGCAGCATTTGTTTTCAGCGTGAATGCTGTGAAAAACACACTAAAACGGGAAAGAGCTTTGCGATTGACTGTACAACTAGATTTGACCAGAAATCTGAGGTACTGTATATTTTTACAGACTGCAAAAAGCTACAGAACAGACTATATTCTGCATTATTGGATGTTTTTAAATAAACACTGACAAAAAACTATAAAAGTTTTAGGGCTGGACAAAATGATGATATACGGTATAACATTAATGTAAGTGATCACTCAGATTTAGACCTATCTATATTGCATTTATATAAAACGTTTACAGGCAAATTTTCTTAATTTATCTGCCCCGGCGTCGAAATCAGGCACATATAAATGTCAGGAAACACGATTCCTGGCTGCATGTCAATATCCATGGATCTTTGATAAGTTGTAAGGAACACTATATCAAGTCCAACTTTTAGTTTAAACTGATAATAGTTTGTTTTACTCACGTTTTCGCAGTTTCCCCTATTAACTCCAGTCACGCAGCAGCTCTTTTGCCACTCAGTCCGGCTGAGGGGGGCGTGTTCCGGCGGGAAAGTGACGTTAATGCATTCCCTCTATTAGTACACACTGAGAGGTTTACCTGTCGGAGGGCATGGTGTCGGATCATGGTTTCCGCTTTGCTCACGCTGGGCACAGTCTGGGCGGAGCTGGGAGACAGAGCGGCCTGTTGCTGCAACCTCTGCTCGATTTCCTGAAGTCAGTTACACAAACTAAAGTTACCACACACACTACCAGCTAGGAATGTCGGTATTAAATCAATAATAATCATAATCATAATAATGAATGAGTCTATATGAATAAATATAATATTAATCAATCTAAATAATAAAGACAAATAAACAAGTAAAATGAAGAACAAAAACTATTAATGCATTTAAAACTTGAAGAAAATGTTACTTAATAAAGAAATAAATGTAGGCTGTATGTCATTGTTTTCAATTAATTTGTTACCATTTCACTTCTGAAATTCTGCAGCACAAGTATTATTTTAATATTATTTGTATACTATTATAGTATTAATTAATATGTTGAATTAGAATTGATATGTTTGTTTTTTTATTTTTGTTTTTGTAATTTTTATGTGTAGCTATCATTCATTTTTATTTCAATTTGAATACTTCAGTTACTTGCCTAAACAACATTTCTATTTTTTTTAATCAAAGATTTCTGCTTTATTGACATTTTAGCTTTTTCTAGTTTGTAGTGCGGTATTGGACCTTTTATTGAGAATCATCAAATTTTATTGTTACTGACTGCAGAAATGTTGATATCATGACAACTCTATTTCCAGCAGTGAAATGAAAACTGACCTGTTCTTGCTGCAGAGCCTTGACGAAAGCGTTCTTCAGCCTATTGGTGTGCTCGGCCTTCAAGGCCTTCTTCTGATTGGATGTCATGCACTGCTCACAGAGGATGCGGCCGCTCTTCTCCTGCTTCCAGTGTGGGGTGAAGTCGGTCCTGCACTGGGCACAGAAGAACGGCTCCACGTGTGGCAGTGACCCCCGCATTTTACCTGATCAATTACAAACACACAAGAGAGGAGTTTAGTGATGAACAGAATTAGCTGGGAATTAGACCTGCATGCAAATTGAACTGAGTAAATGTGGTATAATAAATCACAGGTATTGTTTTATTTTTGGGTCGAGTGTGACCGGCAAATTATTCTATTTGCACAATTTTTGTAACCCTTTTGAACATTAGATCTGTGGATTAAATGACTTATGCCGCTTTGTTCTTTTAGGGTGTGTTCACACTTTTAGTTCGATTCTCTTGGTTCTCTTGGACCGGACCAAAAAAATAAAAATGATACATTTAGTTCTGGATCGCTTAGTGTTCACAGTGCCATTTTAAAGACCGAGCCTAAAAAATGGTCGCGACGGAACTGAACATCCAAAATTATTCTGCGTTCTGGACTAAATGTGCTAGTTGTACGTACATATGATGGTATTTTTACCAACATATAAAATGTGTAAAGGAATCAAAACAGCGCCAGGAATTCCTGTTACACACACAACGAAGATCTGCTGCGAGGAGATGCGTTTCCAGCACCTGTACTATAATGGGAAACACTGCGACTGTGGCGAGAACAAGGTATGCTTGAGCAATCTGTCCTTCGTAGGTTCGCATCTTGTGACATCATGTCCTGTTTTTGGTTCGTTTAGATGTGTTTGGTCCGTGTCGCGTTCATATTTTAGTCAAACCGTACCAGAGTTCGATTGGAAGCCCTGAAAAGTTTAGTCTCGGTCTGTTTGTGTGATGCACCAGGGTTCAGATGTTTAACGTTTATTCAAATGACCCGCACTAACAGAGCCATCAAATTCATTTTAATCGAACCAAACCTGCAAAGTGTGAACACACCCTGCAATATGACTTAGTGTATCATACTGCAATTCAAACTGTATTGTGTTTCCATATTGTGCAAGGTTCAGAATCCTCTCTATCCTAAAGTTTTTGTGGTGTGGTTTCTTCCTCTTGCTCTCACCCTGACTATCAATGACGCTCTGCACCACCTCTTCCAACCCCACCATGTAGATGAACTCAGAGTTGGCAGCGGAGGGCAGAAAGTGCAGCAGGGGTGCTGGGGGTTTAGGTGGAGGTATCTCCAGCAGGGTCTTCTCCAGCTGTTTGCGCAGGGCCAGTTTAGCGGCTGCTTGGCTGCTGGCCTGGTCGTTCAGAGAAGCCACGCTGGAGGCGCTGGAAAGGGTGGATGGGCTGACGGCACCGACCCCGCTGACACCCACCCCGACGCCAGCTCCCGCTGCCTGCATGTGTGCCAGGTTCATGTAGATCGCAGAGGAGCCCGAGCGCTGCGAGACCCCCACCTGCTGGCTGGCAGCCTGCATCACACAGAGCAAAAGGGCAAATCATCAGCGACTGACGTGGTCCATTTTTATCAATGATTCATGCTGCGTCTGGGCGATTTGTTAAATATACGACATGTTCAATATGATTTTGTTGGCGATATAAAACTAAACAACACTATGAATATTGCTGTGATTTAATGCACAATTTTTATTTGGCTATTAAGTCAAGGGCCGTTCCAGTAGGCTTGTTTTATGCACCATCCAGAGGAGGAGAAATTTTAAAAGAATAATTTAAATTTAAGAGGCAAAAGAAAAAAATTGAGCAAATATAGCACATAGTAAAAATATAGTGTACACAAAAAAAAGAAATAAAATACGGTTTGTTCTGGGTTCATACAGACAGAGTGTGAAACAAAAACATGATTATTTTGAACAAAAAAACTCCCACCCTTTTAAGGCAATTCATAAATATATAAATACTGCGATATATACACAGTACCATTAATATTTTTTAAAGATGCTCATCAAGGCTGCATTTATTAAATAAAAATGCAGTAATATTGTGAAATTGCATTACAGCCTAAACCAACTGTTTTCTATGTGAATATATATTATAAAATCTAATTTATTCCTGTGATGCAAAGCTGAATTTAAATATTTAAATTATATAAATTTTGAAAACATTCATATTTTTTGTGGAAACGGCGATATTTTTTTCAGGAATCTTTGAATAGTAAGTTCAAAAGAATTCTTTACCGTCATTTTTGATCAATTTAATGTATTCTTTCTAAATAAACATGTTACGTAAAAATTTTTACCCACGACTTTTGAACGTTAGTGTATATTTTGTCAATATCCTGAAAATACTTTTTTGCTATATCGCACAGCCTTAGTTTATAAATTCAGTCTTTTGAAATGAGCCTGTAATAAATGAATTATACAAAGTACAAATGTGACACAGAACAGATTATGACCAGATAAAAACCTGTCCTGAGCTGTTCACATTGTATAATTGTTTAAAAGTTCTAAGTCAATAAATTGCAGGGAGAAAAACCACAAAACGAATTAGGACTAATGTGTTTGAGCTTAAGTGTGTGAGCGTACCTGCTGATAGCTCACTGTATTACCCAAACCGCCCGTGGAGGAGCGGCCCATGCCAGGCTTGGAGGGCATTCTCTGACCCTGAAGCTGGGCAGGATTGGGTGCAATAACCCGCTGTGACATCATCATGGGGGGCAAAGATGCATTGGCAGCAGACCTGATTACTGTGTGGCCCTAAGGGGGGAAAAACACAAACAGAGCTATTAATAAATATGCAATGCACTGTATGTCCACTAGATGTCAACAGACACTGTCAGTCACATTGTCGACATCAAATGCTTTGTTTGTACTCAACAGATGGACTGTAATTAAAAATGGTTACTGGTACCAATCTATACAGTTATGCTGATCTTAAGGTGCTGCTCCCATGGCAACCAACAGCAGGCTTTAACATGTTCAGTCTAATATGTATAACGTAATGAGGAGTTTCCATGTGCAGGAAATGCATTAATGATGGTTTCTAAAGCAAGCACAATGCATGAAGAAAAAAGCTCATATTTGGAAAAGGAATATTCTGGTGCGCATATCTCCTTTGCACGTACACGTACCTGTGCGGTGCGCAGGTTCTGAGGCTCGGACGAGTGCATGCCGGGCCGGACGGGAAGTTTCCCGAGCCCCTGAGAGCCGTGCATGGGTGACGGCTGCACTGACGACGGGGCATTCTGGACCACCGGCACCTGAAAGGAAACCATTAAGAGGTCAAAATCCATCTAGTAAAAACTCAAACTGTACAAAGAGTGTCAATATAACTTACAACAACAAAAAATATCAATGTATTGGCCTCAACAAACTTCCAAGGGTTGTTATATACATCTTTCTAGTTCTGCCAAGCTCTAAAATATTTGATCAGGTAGAAATTGTGAGTGTTTGGGGGCTTTAAATATTGTTGTGGACAATGTGGGAACCTTAAAGTCAAAAAGGTTGAGATCCACTGTATTAGAGGAACTCAAGCAACATTTCTCAGTTAACGCTGCTGTGCAATTTCCACCAATTGGAAGTAGAAAAATAGCTATTGTTCGGGATTTTACTGATCGTTTAGGATTGTTAGGATTTGTTTAAGAAACAAACACTTCCCCGCATTCCATTGTTCAACAATTGTCCTGTTCCCAACTAGGCCATGAGACGGGACCCCAAATTTGGGCTACCGGTACCATTTTGAGGGATTAAATTTCTTTTTGATTTTCATGAAGGTACACATCTCTAGTGTTGGAAAATGTGTGATAGCATCCGATCCATGGTAGCTTTCATTAGAAATCAACACTTATATCATCCTACCTCAAGGTAAGGTGTTCAGTGACCACAAGAGAGAAAAATGTATCCTTTTTTAATTTAAAAAATGTATTAAAAAAATTATAATTTTTTTATTATAAAAATTGATACAATTTTATAACATTTAAAATTTATTTAAAGATAAATTCATTTATCCTTTTTCTTGACATATGTTTGAAAATCGTCCTCCGTAACCATAAACTACCTTGAATCTAATGCTATCACACATTTTTTAAATACAGGGTCATATACCTACACAAATATCACCATGCGGTTTAATCCCTCAAAATGGTACCAATCAACCCTCTGTCTCACGGCCTAAACTCACTGGTTGAGGCCACAGATTTTTTATTACACTGTCTAGGGATCACACAGACAAATGTGACTTCACACACCTATTTTAGGGATGTCTGACAGGTAAAAGGGACATTTTACATACTGAAAGAATGATTAGCATATTCATCCATCATGGTATTTCATCTATGGAATTTCAAAGAATATAATACATATACATAACCCATATAAATGCATGTGTATATATATACACACACACACACAGTATCTCACCAAAGTGAGTACAATCCTCTGAAAATAACTCAACATACAGCCATTATTGTCAAAATAGTTGGCAACAAAAGTGAGTACACCCTACGTGATAATAGCTTACGTCGTTTAACCATGCAAAGCCACATGTCCTGTTCATCATGTTCATGTTTTTGTCTACTTGACAGGACCATACAAATTGTTGTATCTTGTATTAGAGCAGTTAAAATTTGTGCTTTGAGTACAATTCTCTCATACTGACCACTGGATGTTCAACATGGCACCTCATGGCAAAGAACTCTCTAAGGATTTGAGAATTAGAATTGTTGCTCTCCACAAAGTTGACCTAGGCTATAAGAAGATTGGTAACACCCTGAAACTGAGTTACAGTACAGGCCAGGGTCATGCAGAGGTTTTCCAAGACGGGTTCCACTCGGAACAGGCCTCGCAAGGGTCAAAGAAGTTGAGTCCTCGTGCTGTGCGTCGGGTGCAGAAGCTGGCTTAAAAAAAACAAAAAAAAACCAGACGCACGAGTCCTGCTAGCATTGTTTTAGAGGTTGCCGAAGGTCAGCTTGTCAGTGCTCAGACCATACGCCGCCACTGCAACAAGTCGGTTAGCATGGCCGTCGTCCCGCAAGGAAGCCTCTTCTGAAGCTAGCTCACAAGAAAGCCTGCAAACAGCCTGTCTAAGAGCATGAATTACTGGAACCTTATCCTGTGGCCTGATGAGACTAAGATAAAGTTGTTTGGCTCAGATGGTGTCCAACATGTGGCGACGCACTGGTAATGAGTACCAAGAAAATTGTGTCTTGCTTTACTACAGTCGAGCACGGTGGTGGTAGCATCATGGTCTGGGGCTGCATGAGTGCACTGGTACTGGGGAGCTGCGCTTCATTGAGGAAAACATGGATTCCAACACGTACTGTGACATTCTGAAGCAGAACATGATGCCCTCCCTTCAGAAACTGGGCCGAACGGCATGATTACGACTCCAAACACACCGCCAAGATGACAACTGCCTTGCTGAGGAAGCTGAAGGTGACGGCGATGGAGTGGCCAAGTATGTCTCCAGAGCTACCCTATTGAAGACCTGTGGGGCGTCCTCAAGTGGAAGGTGGAGAAGGGCCATGTGTCTAACATCCAGCAGCTTCATGATGTCATTATAAAGGAGTGGAAGAGGATCCCAGCAACACCCCGTGCAGCTCTGGTGAACGCCATGCCCAGGAGGATTAAGGCAGTGCTAGATAACAATGGTGCTCACACAAAATATTGACACTTTGGACACAGTTTTGACATGTTCACTTAGGGTGTACTTACTTTTGTTGCCAGCTATTTTGAGAATAATGTCTGTATGTTGAGTTATTTTCAGAGGACAGTAAATATATACTGCTATACAAGCAGCACATTGACTACTCTAAAATATATCCAAGTTTCATTTCTATAGTATTGTTCCTTAAATGTTTGCTAAAATGTGAGGGGTGTATATATATGTGTATATATTATGTATAAGTATATATACTCACACACACAAATATATATATACAATAATAAAAAATAATATATATATATATATATATATATATATATATATATATATATATATATATATATATATATATATATATGTCCAAATACAGTGGATTAACATGAGAATATATATATATATATATATATATATATATATATATATATATATATATATATATATATATATATATATATATAGCATTTCATCCTCACAAATCAAAATCAATTTAGCAAATCAAAATTGCATCCTCCAGTTCAAGTGAAAGCAAACATTGCGCATGAAGAGTGTGTTGTGGCACTTGAACGTCAGGCGCGAGAGTGTGTTTATGGCCATTCCTGTATCTAGACAGACACTGAGTTGAGTAGTACAGACAAAACATCTCAATGCCACAGCACATGGACAAACATCACACAGAGCTGTGATATGGTATCTGTGAGGTTATGGCTACCTGTCTCACTCCGTTACCTTATTTCACCCCCGCTCTGACCAACGTCCTTTTAACTATAGAACGATATACCTCGACAGTTTTTCCTGGCATTAATATAACACTCAGCTGGACACGAGGGGAGGTTATTTTGCTTGGTGTTTTAACAGTGAAGGTGAACATGCTGTACAGGGGAGCTGCAGTGTAGATGTGGAGAACAAATACAGGCAGATTTACAGCAGACACTGCGACATTCGTTTCAGACAATGCTGATTTTGTTGTTGTTGATGCTGAAGTACTTTCTCCAATTACAGTTTAATATGAAGAGACAACTATAAGAAAGACATTTGCAGGCTGATTTCACAGAAATCACACACATCAGCTGTAAAGTGGAAGTGTACAGAAAAAAACGGGGTGTATAAAGTAACAATAGTACTCTTTATCAACATAAAAATAAAACAAAGAAATTAGTTATACTACTCTTTTTCCTACTGTAACGCCGACTCAGTTTAGTACATGGATGGCAAAATGATTAATCATAATTACTAAGAAAAAAAATCAACTAAAGGCATCTACACCAAGAGCAGAATCAGCTGATGGACATCCCGTTTCTATGTTTGACATGCTGCAGCTACTCCAGCCACTTTATTTAGCAGGACCATCTGAAATAATATAATCTTACTTGGTAATGAAGTCACACACAGGATGTTTGTGACTTCATTACCATGTATTTTACTTCTGACAGTGACATCAAAGGTCTTAAAGGCCCACTGAAGTGCCTTGAAACACAGCATTTTTCAATGTGTTGACAATTTCCACTGAAACAGGAAGATCGGGTGGGACATATCAAACAGCTCCTCCCCTTTTTTTAAATAGCCAAGTGTTTAGTTTATCACAGCTCAAGCGAGAGCCGTTGAGCTCGGTAAAGCCGCAGTTTCCTCCTAATCTTCTCCATATCACTTTAAAATAAAGCATTCTGTGCAGAACTCGTGCATATGATCCTCTCTGTGCTGTCGTGTCTCTGGACCGGAGCAGACTGCGAGACACTAACGCGAATCCAGACTTCATTCGCCCCAATGAAAAGCATAGTTACACTGGCTGAATCGTTCCCTATCCCCTACATAGTGCAGCATGTGTGATTCACCATGTAGAAAAGAGGAAATGTGTGAAAAGTGACAGATTTTAGCCGCAGCTTTAGTGTCTATTTATAATGTAGGGGGCGGGACACTTTAGATTCTAGAGAGCATTTAATTGGACAGAAAATCTGATGAGAAACTAAAGTCATCAAAATTATTGATCCATATTGGTGGAAGTGAAAGACTGTTTTAAATTCTTCTATCTTCTACATTGTTTTGGAGCACACTAGCTTATAGATCACCTTAAGGCTAACATGTTCATACTAAAAGCCCCAAAAAACTTCAATTTTGATTTCATGGGGACTTTAAAGGTCTGATCTGCATGGAGAAACCCGCAGGTAACACTTTATAATAACTACACGCTAATAATCATTAGTTAAGCATGAGTAAACAGTTAATTCATCATTCATAAAGCATTAATAGACATTAATAAGCAGTTTATAAATACAGCTATAAATGCTTTCTTCTTGATTTACAAGCATATCTATAATTTATTAAATAATTGTATTTTCATCCTTTATTAATGATCAATTTATTATTTCTAAATGATTAATTGCATTTTTTATAAACCAGTTATTTAAGAGTTTTCAGTGGTTCACAAGATTACTTAGAACGTGTAAGTAAATGATTAATAAACTATTTAAATGTACATTCATACATCTTATTATTCAGACATATAGTGATGGTTACTAAGTGTGTTAATAAATGCTTTATTAACATGTATTTAAGCTGTAATTCAGGGTTAATTCGGGTAGTTATAAAGCATTTAGTAGTGGTCAGTTAACTATGTTTGTGAGCTCATCTAAAGTGAGGACTATTCATGCCTTGTAAAGCATTTATAAAGGAGATTTAAAGGCTGTTAAATATTTCTATGTTCTGTATCACTGTGTTGTGTTTGTTACATTTTACTGTTTAGAAGATTGATGCGCCTTTAAATCTCCTTTATAAATGCTTTACAAGGCATGAATAGTCCTCACTTTAGATTTCACTTTCTAAGTGATCTTATGAATAACTGACAACTCTTAAATAACTGGTTTATAAATAATGCTATACTTCATTTAGAAATTATTAATTGATCATTAACAAAGTATGAAAATACAATTATTAAACGCATTATAGATATGCTTATAAATCAAGAAAAAAAGTGTTTATAGCTGTATTTATAAACTCTTTATTAATGTCTATTAATGCTTTATAAATGATGAATTAACTGTTTACTCATGCTTAACAAATGATTAATAGCATGCAGTTATTATAAAGTGTTACCAATCCGCATACTACACTAAACAGACACAGCAGTATGGTAGCTATGAGGCTGAAATGTTTTCTTAACTCTGAAAAGGTCTCTAATCAGCCCACCCATCTAATTAACATAGTTCAAATTCACAATTGATGATGATGAGGACATTGAGTACGGTTCTGACCTTTTGCACCACGTTCTCCTTCTGCATCTGACTCTGTCTCAGTTTCTTCAGGAGCACCAGCTTGGCCTCCTCCAGCCTGAGCTCCTCTCGGAGAGCTTTGATCATCTGCTGCCGCTCCTCGCCAGTCTTCCCCTGCAGAACAAACACACACATAAGTGCTCAGCAAACATGTTCACGAGACTCACGCAAAGCTTTAATGGTGGGTAACCAACTAAAAGACCTGATTCCTCCATGGATATAGTACCTTAAACAGCTCCAGGTTGGCCTGATGCTGTTTCTCCTCAGGGTGAGGTGTGCTCCGTGGGCTGGACGCCTCGTTGTCTGATAAAATGATAACGTCTGGTGACGGAGTGCGTCGCTCTCGAACCATT
Organism: Rhinichthys klamathensis goyatoka; assembly: GCF_029890125.1. Taxonomy (NCBI): domain Eukaryota; kingdom Metazoa; phylum Chordata; class Actinopteri; order Cypriniformes; family Leuciscidae; genus Rhinichthys; species Rhinichthys klamathensis. The sequence continues at coordinate 2,349,477 of NW_026606605.1, forward strand.
TCACTGCGAAGAGCAAAATCAGAGGCGGATGTCAAAAGAGATCACAGAAAAAAAAATCAACCATTACTATTTTCTTTAAAAAGGTACACTATGTAACTTTTGGCACTGTAGCGGTTAATAAGCCAAACTGCATGAGTCTTGCAGAAGAACACTGTACCCGGAACTACTTCTCTCCGTTTATGTCTAAGAGGAGTCACTATTATAATAGTCACTATTATAATAGTAATAACTTTATTACTATTATAATAGTAAAAATAACTCTGTTTACTGGCGTGAGGTTGAGACAACCTGTCATTCACATGAGATTGACCAATAGCATATACAGTAGTGGCCAAACGTGATGTCCGGAGGGGATATCCGTTTTTAATGACTCTACAAGTTCGATTAAAGTTATTCTCTATATCGGTGCGCACTGTTTCTGAACGCACAATATTCCCGGACGAGGCCTGGTTGAGTTAGTTAGTAGTGTGTTGAAACTCATGGTCATCATGGTGAGGGTGTGACATTTCCTAAACACACTTAAAACAGTTCAATCACAACACAATGATCCAGCTGACCAATCAGAGCTCATTGTGCTTTTTGGAAGGAGGGGCTTCATAGAGACAAGAACTAAGAGCGTTACTGACAGACTGGGAAGAGAGGAGCTGCAACAATGTCAAATAAATAAATAAAGGTGGTTTTTTAAACATTCAAGCATAAAAACCTATTCTAATAGACCCCAAAAACAAAATCCGACTGAAATATTGCATAATAGGTCCTCTTTAAAGGATTTGCTGTGGTAAAAGGGTAACTAAAATACGTTAATAGAGTTGATATTGCTGGTAAATGTTGTTTTATTTACTGGTATTTTGACATTATTTCTGAATGTAATAATAAAACATGACTCCTGTGCCGATGCAAATTGTTCCTCTCAAACGATGCAATTTTAACCCAGCTAAAAGTTATGTGCAAACTGATGTGGAACACCCTCCCAAAACCTCACCTCCTTCTGGCACTCATGTCCACTGGCTCATCTACTATGTTTTCCTTCCCATTCTTGCTGGGACCTCCATGGCCCCCGACTCTCAAACTTCCGTTCATCTTTTCCTCGTAGGGCACAGCTCCCATCAGCCCCTGGCTGCCCCCGGGACCTTTGCCCTCTGCCATGGCTGCTGCAACCGCCGCCCCCTCTAAAGCAGCCAGATCCTTGCGTTTGAGGAGGGCAAGCATCTTCAGCCTCTCCATGGCCTCGTGACCCTCCATCTTCAGGCGCTTGGCCTCCCGCTCATCCGGCGCCTCCAGACCCCGCTTCAGCAGGTTCAGCCTCAACGCCTCCTCAGACATCCGCTCCATCCTGTCAGAGACACAGAGAGAGCGTATCTGTGAACACACTTGTTAAGCTTTTAATCATCCACATCCAGGTGCAAAGTTCATAATACGACTGCCCCCTAATAGTCGCCGAGAAGAGGCTTACGCAGGAGTCGGGCAGGAAATCCAACGTTTACCTGGATTAATTAGGCACATATTTAAGTGTTTTTGTGGAGAGTGGAAGCTAACGTATTAGCACGCTAACTGCGCGGCATGGAGGGGTCGGAGCACTGCAAATCACTTGCATTTTTTCCTGATAACAGCAGAAATTACTTAAACTACTCTGTCATTTTGGTAAGAGTAATACATCATTCGAAACTGTAAAGGGTCTCACAATAACAAATCGTTGTGCTTTTTGTAAAATAAAGAAAACCAACAGAACGTAACTAAATCGCGTCACAAAAATGAACTGAAACTCAGCGTTAGGCTACTTGCCTCACAGACATGAGAAATATATCTATAGAAAGCGTGAAATGTTTGAAAAACATGCTTGAAACTTTTAAACAAATTAATTCAAATCTAAAAGAAATACTCTCAGCTTTTGTACTCAATCCATATGATAGATACATTTCTCTCTAAATGCGGGTCTACTATACTGTAGAGATGGTGAGTCAGCATCGTCAACACCATTCTTCATAAATAATCAAAATGTCTCCTTGATATTTTTTCCAACACATTCATAATCATTACTTTTTTGACATTGCTTTGCTGCAAGCTTTATGCGTGACCTTGAGCGCTGGAACAGGTTGTATATACACTACCGTTCAAAAGTTTGGGGTCGGTACGATTTTAAATACTTTTAAAAGAATTCTCTTCTGCTAACCATGGCTGCGCTTATTTGATTAAAAATACAACAAAAATCAGTTATAGTATTAAATATTATTCCAGTGTAAATCAGCTGTTTTCTGTGTGAATAGTAAAGTGAAATTTATTCCTGTGATCAAAGCTGAATTTTCAGCATCACCAGTGTCAGTGTCTTCAGTGTCAAATGATCCTTCACAAATCAGTATAATATGAGGATTTGATGCTCAAGAAACATTTATTATTATTATCAATGTTGAAACAGTTGTTGGTCTGTCAGTTGTACAGTTTTTTTTTTTTTTTTTAGGATTCTTTGATGAATAGGGTTAGGGTTAGAATCTTTTGTAACATTATAAATGTCTTTACTGTCACTTTCGATCAAATTAATTATTCCTTGATAAATAAAAGTATTGATTTCTTTCCTCCAAAAAATAAAAATAAAATTCTCACTGACCCCAAACTTTTGAACGGTAGTGTATATATATATATATTACACCTATATATATATAAATTTATTATGGTTTAGTATTCTCCCCAGTATTTAAATTAATATAAACGTGCAAATAATGGCTAAAATGAACAACTACTAGTCGCCTAGAAAACCCTTAGTTGGGGCATCCCTAGTTGATAAAATAATTGACTAATTAATAATTAATTTTAAATAACCTGAGGCAATATTTACCAAGAAATATAAATATTATACAATATACAAGTTACCTTTTAAATAAAAAGAAATGTATTGTGTTCAAGAGTATATTAATTCTCGCAGCCGTATCAAGATCTGTTACTGGTTATGCTATCGGTTACTGAAATTTGGTATCGCGACAGCCCTGATCTAATCTTTATGTACAAATTCTCCTCCTTGAGACCAATGCAAATCACTTAATTATTCTTTAACAATGAAAGAGCTGAGAGCAAGAGAGAAAGAGAGAGAGAGTGAGAGAGATCGACTATGACTCCTCACACGCCCACAGTCTTTACAGAGCCATTAGTCTGCCTCGTGCTGAGGCTGTGGACTACAGTGCTTGAGAACCAAGGCCTCTCCAGGCTTAATTGATAAATTACATGATCATTACATACAAATCAGTGTAACTTTCATGGTTTGACTGAGGAAATTTGCTTGGGCTGCCAGTAGAGAGGGTCTCCCTACCTCACTTTAGGAGTCATATCTGAGTTCAGACGCGCAGCTGAGCGGAGCTTCCCAAAACTCCTGCTGACAACGTCACAAAGCGGTCACTGAGAGGGGACAGACCTTCCCCACTTGTGGGATCGTATTTCTGGCACCAAATTACTGTGACTGAAGATTCAAGCCTTGCCCAAGAACTATAATTAGAGACTTTTCTCTGATGAAGGAGAGTTCTGTTTCCATTTTATATATTATTTTTAAAATAAGTTTAAGTACCCCATTATGCTACTTTAAAGGTTCCTAATTTTGTTTCGGAGGTCTCCTACAATATGTTTACCTGCATCCAAGGCCAAAAACACTTTAATTTTCTCATAATATACATTACACATCACCTCATTTCACAAAGAGTCTGAAAAAGGTTAGTTTGAAGATTCAGTCTCTCTAAACGAGACTACTGACTACTTGTTACATTGTCATTTCGACAGTTCGGAGACAATAACTTTATTTGTCATGCACTTTGACCTTTAAAACTTTCCAGACCTTTTATACTACCCAAGACTAAGGGTGTATTCACACCAGGAAAGTCCGATAGTTCACTTGCTTTGGTCCGGACCAAATCATTTTTTTTTTTTTTTTTGGTACGGTTCGCTTTCACACTGCTCTTTTTGCAAGTGAACTAAAATTTGTAAACAAAACCACACGTGTGCTAAGGTCGTCCATTCATTGGACAAGGATTCTCAAGTAGGGAAATCAGGAAGTGCAAAAAAGGCTTAACGTAAATTAACGCAGCATCATCCTTGTATTGTAACCAATGTTCCCTCTAAGCTGCGCGCGTGCGCGGCCACGCACTTCTGATGCCTCGGCCGCGCACTTCTGAAGCGGCGGCCGCGCAGAAAAGAATAAAATGCCACGCAGAGGACTGACGCGAAATGTGTAGGGAAATCCATTTGATTGTAGTTTAAGTGAGAAATAATTTCAGTGCTCTGGTCAACCGCTATAGAGTGAAAACTGGTGAATGCAGTTAGGTTTCATAGAAAGATGATGTGAGCGCGTGTGATTGGCAGTGAGTTGTGTGTGCGGACCAAATAGCTCAATACGAGAGGCAACGAGAAACGCAAAGACATGTGAAATAAAATCACATCATAATCTTTTAAAGAATAGTGGTTTGATTAAAGTGGTGGGAATAACGGTTGATGGACACAGAACGGTAACAATTACACACCCACCCGCGTGCAAAGCTGCAAACTCAAAATACATCATTAGTTTAAATAGACGTTTTTGTGTGTGGGGGAGTTTCAGGGATGGTTAGATTATAAAAGAGTTCACATTCACTTTTCTTGAAAATATTTAGCTATTAGATCTATTTAAATGCTTCAGTTTGTTTTCATATTATAATAATAATATAATATGTAAACAAATTGAAGCATTTAAACTATATTATATCACTTAAGTTAAGTTAAAGCTTTATTTGCCATTTGTACCGGTACAGCTATACAGGTACATAGGAATTTTTTGAATTTTTTGATACTTCAAATACTTCAATTAGTTTTTTTTTTTTATATTATATTATATTAGGCCTATATTTTATTATAAGCCTAAATAAAGAATCTCACAAGGGTATTGTTTAGGGCTCCTTGCCATTTAAAGGTTTGAAACCCCCTGCTAAAGAAAATATTGGAAATTCATAAGCAATAAACAATCATTTAACTTTGATGGTTTAATGCTTCCTGTACACAATTAATTGACTGTACAAAAACACTTTATGGTTTTCCCAAACCATCTCAGTGCAACAGCTTACTTTTCTTTCATACTATATTCTATTATTGAATAGAATTGAACTGTCCTGCAGAAGATTTTGTAAATTATTTTTCATAGGATTTCTTGGTAAAGACTGTACAGCTAACAGCACTGTAAAAAAATATCAGGTAACCTAAAATGTGCTTCATTTAGTGACTTCTTAATTTGTTAATAAGCTTGTTTTTCGAAAATATGATTTAATACCAATAAGTTACATCAAGGGTCAAATAAAAATAGAAATGGCACATTCAAGTTAAAAGTTACATTTGAATGTTGAAACCATTGTGTCTCTACGTATGCTGTACAGGTCAGGTATAAAGAATATTTTTGCTCAGGTCGCCCAATAGAAAAAAGTTTTGCTCAGCAAGAAAAAAATTAGAGGGAACATTGATTGTAACTAATCGTTACATTATATGAACTGCAAATGCTTTTTTTTTTTTGCATCTATGTGCGATTAGACTAAAGAGAACGCTCTGTATGTGAATGTCCTGATGCACACACTCATTCATTCATTCCATTCCAATGATGCACACACACGACGCGCAGAAAGACGCGCAACAGATGTAATGTAGTAGGCTACAACAGATCACTTTCCCATAACGCAACTCCGACTACGGAAGCCTGTTAACTCAAAGGTGCAGTGCTTTCTTGCAGTTGGGTCGGTTCATGTTCACACCGTAAACGAACCGTACCAGAGTTCGTTTGGAACCGTACCGAGACCACCTCTTCAGCTGGGGCTCGGTTCGGTTGTTTGGTCCGCACCCGAGTTCGATTGTTGTATTCACAGCTGCCCAAAAGGTCTGCACCAAGGGGGAAACGAACTAGAGTTCGATTCAATCGAACCAAACAGGGCAGGTGTGAATACACCCTAAATTGAATCTGTCCATCATCTAAAGAGTCTCTTCAGAAAATTTGGACTAAATCGCTCAATTCATATGGATTAGTTTTACGATCTCTTTATGAACTTTTTGAAGCTTCAAAGTGGTAGTCGCGTAGTCAACAATGTCTCAATGTCTTACGGGGTTGGAACGACATGAGGAATGACAGAATTTTCATTTTTGGGTGAACTAACCCTTTAATTTGCAGCGGTTTCAGAAACTATTTTTAATTCCCAGAACGTGGATAAGCTACCACAGGTAAACCAAGTTACGTCACAGTAACCAAAAATGATGCTAGAGTAGCAATAGATGAAATTTGTTCGGCAGAAATAACAAGATGTGGCTTGTTACCGAAGAGCTTTACTACAACTGGTTTCATTTAGGACCTGAGAACAGAATACAGACTTTAAATTTCCCAATTACCTAAACTGAACTACCAAAACTATGCTAACCGCTACGCAACAGCTCTGTTGTCGGATCCAGTTTTGAAACACACAACACAGCGAGTCTGTTTTGTGAGACCAAGAGAAAAAACTGTGGTGCAGTAGATTGATAAAAAGCACAGTCTTGCTAAAGAGACAGTAAAGCCTGGGAGACATCCCCTGTTGTCTCCTAAAAAGAAAACCTAATTTATGGTATGATGAGACACTTCAGAATCACAAATTCTTAAGTATACAGGTAAAACTCCAAATTGATGTCCTATATAAAATAGTATAATAGGTGTAGTTAACCCACTAAACAGTGTAAACCAGCAGTGACATTCGTTTACTGAAGCTCAAGATGAGCCAATCTCTACTGCTGCATTCTTACAGTCAGCCATTAACTTCCTGTTCTCCCCTCTGGACAAAAGCACAACACACCACACGGGAGCCCGACAGCCAGCCTATAACGTGACTGAATCACTCTGCGTGTGTGTGCGTGTGAGTGTGTATGCTCCCATGCGACGAGCACGCATACACCGCGGGGTCATGCATGCTCAAGTGCAGATTTGATTGTGTGTACACATAAGGCTCTGCCGCGCTCTGGACATGTGTCACGTACTGCAGATCTAAATGATCATGTGTGTGTTTGCTCGTCTTTATTAGTTAGGCACGCTTGGGCGGACCCTTCATGGCCAGAGGGCAGAGAGAGGCTCTCCCCCCTCCCACACACACACACACACACACACACACGGGGAGTGTCTGGACAGTGAATGTGCAGGACTCTATGCAAGGCTATTGTTTGTGCTGGAACCTCTTTATCTGTCTGATGCATTTGTATTCTGCTCGTAGCTCCAGTCTAAAAGGTAGAACATTATCAGGTGCTGTCGCTCGCCGTGTATTCATTCTTTGGACCCTGTATATTAGTAAGAGAGTAAAACTTTACATAAAGATAGATATAGGCTACATTAGAGCTGTACGATTAATCAAAATTGACTTTCGATTTTGGCTTCCGACGATTGTGAATTTACGATAATCGGGATGAAACGATTAGCGGTGTGCTTTCGCTCCTGCATAAAAGCCCAAATTTAACATGCAAAGCAGTAAAAACCATGTAACGTGACTTTCACAAAATGGGATATTAAATAGAGTTGATATTAAAAAGAGTTATTAAAAGTGTGAAAGAGAACTGGTGCTGTTCAAGCAGTCCTAATACACATGTACATTTGCAGTTGAATGGGGCTGGGTAAAAAAAACACAATTTTAATTTTGACGATCCTGAAGATAAAAAAAACTGATACTCTTCTACGCCTATTTTCAGTTGCAAATTTATTTCGAGCATCGCTGTACAAACACATTACTCTGGGTCCGTTCTTTTTAGTAAATGAAAAACACACAGTATGACCAGTGGAGCCCGCTTCCTGAAACAAATGACTCTTATGAACCGGTTCTCTTCATTAAAAGTAAAAAATATATATATTATCGTTTTGAATGCGTTATCGGTCTTAAACACAGCCCCGTAAAATTGAAAGCAATTTCTTATAAACACAAGACAGACATAATGACTGACTCTACCTAAATGACATGGAATTTAATGAAAACTAATTTAAAATCAAGAGCTCGTGAATGAATCAAACTGAATTCTTAATCTAATTTGGAAATCAGAATCAAATCAAAGCTTAGGAATTTGAGTCAAGACAAAATTGGAATCTAATGAAATCAAGAGCTTGTAAATAAGAATAAAAATAGGAAATTAATAATGACAGCTTGTAAATAAATTAAAACCGAATTGGCTTTATGCACAGCTGCACTACTTCCTGAACTACTTCCAAAATTGGACAAACTGATTAATCCAGGTGTGCCTGGCCTCGGTAACAATAATCAGGCACACCTGGATTAATCAGTTTGTCCAATAATGGCAGACAGGAAACAAAGGAGCTGGCTGAAGTTCAGGAAGTAGTGAAGCTGTGCATAACGACCATTCATAATCTTATCGAATTGAGAGCTTGAGAATCAGAATCAAATCCAAATTTGAATCTAATCAAATCGCCTATACAGTAAGTCAGAATCAAATGAAGTGAATCAGTTTTGAATCCCGATATCTGTATATGTCATACTCGTATTGCTAAAGTTTGTAAGGCCAGCAACATATAGACCTTTAATTTTACGTTTATGAATTAAAGGATACAGCATGCACATAGCCCAAGTCAACATTGTTTTATAGTGTGAAGCAGAAAAAATAAAAACAGAATCTCTTCACTTCTGGAAGAAAGCACATTGTGAATGCTCATAGTTAATCTCGGAGCACCCCTCTCTCTGTTTGAGGTCATACAGAATTCAAACATTTTCCCCAGGACTCCTTAACTTTGATTTTAGAGTATCTGCAAGCAAGGGAGTGTGTTTAATATGATGTGCCGGAGCGAGGCTGGGATCAAAGGTGCATGGACACACACACACACACACAGCGGTCAGGAGAAAAGCAGCATGATGCCACCCTGCCGCACTTATAGACCACATGGACAGACAGAGGAGGGGAGGTTCTCATCTGTGGCTTGACAAATGATGGTCTTTGTGACGTGAGTGTCAAACAGGCCCTGATACAAACACAAATCAGCATTTACATCACCGAAATGCTTTTGTTTGGCTCTAATTATTATTAGTTAACATCCAGCTCCTGGAAAGCTCAGTCTTACTACCCATCCATTCCTATAAGGCGGGACTCATCACGGGCAGTCATGGTGACCTTGCTGAGCCATAATATTAAGAAAGAAGGCTTTAGTGTGTGTGTGTGTGTGTGTGTGTGTGCGCGCTTCTGGGCGAGATTAATCTGCATTCACTTAATGGACAAGTGACACCTCCACATTTCTGGTTGCTGTATATCCAAGACCTCTGTGACCAATTGACGACAATGAAAATAATTTGTTGTTTTTATCCTATTGTTTACTATATGTATTTGCTTGGTCAGTGTCGTTGAGGGTTTTGGTTCTTTTGATGATGTAAGGACCTTTAAAATAACTGAAATCATTGGGCGAAGTGATATAGACATGTAATGCGGTCAAGACTTGCCTGGAACTACTTTAGCCGTTTGTTTCCATGAAAATAATAGAAACCTTAGAACGTTCATCGACCATCAGATTTAAGCATTCAACAGCCCTGTAGTATAAGCTAAATACAACATTTGCATGTTGGTTTAATATATTCACAATATTTTTTAACTACAGCAAGACAGAAACTCTTTGTTGCATGAATTCATTTTTTTTTTTGAGAGAGAGAGACAACTCTGACAACTGTCCCAAGCTAAACCAGTTCATTTATCCACTCTGAAATGTCCCTTACAGCATTATATATCACACCATTGAGAGGTACAAGGGTAAAAACTGAATTTTACAATTATTTACAAGTCTCCAATCTATGATTATTTTTGAAATATAATGGATAACACATGCAGATGGTCATTATCAAAAATAAAACGTTCAAAAGTTTGGGGTTGGTGAGAATATTTTTATTATAGCCATCTTTTATGCTCACCAAGTCTATATTTATTTGATTAAAAATACAGTTGAACAGTAATAATGTGAAATATTATTACAATCTAAAATAACTTTTCTCCAGTCACATGGTCCTTCAGAAATCATTCTAATATGCTGAAAACCGTGAGGTGTTTTTTCAGGATTTCATCCTTTTCTTTTCTTTGATGAATAGAGCACACTTAGGCAGAATAAAAATCTTTTGCTGCTATATAAATGTCTTTACGGTCACTTTTGTTTAATTCAATGCATCCTTGTTGATTGAAAGTATTGATTTCTTAAAAAAATAATTTTCTATTGCCTAACCCTAACCATACCCATCACTGCATTTTTACAATTAAAAAAAAAACACACACACAACATAATTTAGTATGATTTAGAAGTCATTGGTCAATGTCATCAATGTCAGAAATGAATGGTATTTGGACATTAGAAGAACAAAGGCGCACACACGCACACACCCCTTTCAACCTGAAATAAGTTTGACGTCCCTGACTGACAAATTACAAGTGTTGCCTCACAAACCTCAGCACCAAACGCTAAAGCTACGCACAAGTGACCTAACAGTCACGTTCAGCTGTGTAGATTATACGAAACACACAGTACTGTAGTTATTCCTAAACCCAATTAAGCTCCAGAGACCCACAAGCGACTGGTCTTAAAATGCCTTATTGTAGGGACATCCCCAATTACAAATTAAATTGAGCTGTAATTGGTCCCTTGATGACTTCATCATCTCTCTATCATCCCATTATTTTACGTGTCATCGTTCGCTCTCGTTCTTCTTCTTGCATAGTTTAATCATACATCCACTGTTGCATTGCATCGCAAAGCCTAATTCTTGAGATTGGCTTTATGAACACACAAAAACATAGTTATCGCTCTTAAAACAAAAAGAAAAAAAATGCTAGGCTACAGTTTTGAGTGGAGGCCTTAACAATGATTGAGACATTGAGAAGCAAGCACATAAAACCCTGATATATAATGTCATACCTTCACAACAAACCACCCACTTTGCACGAATGAGTGCGTGAGAGGGGAAAAAAAGGGGGAGAGAGGGAAAAAAAAGGGGGAAAGAGGGTAAAGAGCGAGAAGAAAAAAACAGTGCAAATGACTGAGACAGTAGAACGGAAGAGCGAGGGAGTGCGTGAGCAATAAATGCTCAAGCATACACATAACCAACAATAGCACCAGCCAGCCAATCAGAAGGTCCGTGCAGTGCGCGTCAGCCTGACCCCCCCACGCCATCACCCCCCCCCCCCCCTCCCCTTTACATAATATAATGACTGTTTCAGTCAGCTGCTACAAAAACCAGACTCTCTTTACTCGGCCCACTCCTCCTTTATCCACCCCCCTTTTTGCATATCGACGCACACACCCCAGCCACCCTCCTCCTCCTCCTCCTCTTCCCGAGAAACCTGCACACGCGCACTCCACGACAGACTCACTGCTTTGGGCACTACGCCAGCCAACGCAGCAGCTCGGAGATGAAAAGAAAGAGAGCGAGAAAAAGAAAGACAGAGAGAGAAATGGTGTGCGAGTACACAGAGCCACGGAGAAGCTCCACTCCGAATTAGATTATCCGGCGATCTCGCCCAGCGACCCTCGCAACACCCTAAACCACAACTTTCAAATCTCCATTTTATTTAAATCAACCTTTTGTCCCGCTGTACAATCCCACTCATCCTTTACAAATGGTCCCTGGATAGTTACTTGCTCAGGAGTTCCTGGCTAGGTAGGGAGCGGGCCTGAAAACGAGGAACAATCTGTGTGTGTGTGTGTGGTTTCACGGGCCATTCCGACACAAGACGCACTTTGTGCCCTTCAGACCCACCATTCTAATACAGCTGTGCCACACACCACAAAGCACAGCAAAAACTGACCCCTCCCTTCTCGCTCTTCACCCCTCCCCTCCCCCCCTTCCAAAAAAAGTATTTCTTTTTTTTCCTCCCTGCGTTGTAAAAATAAACACACACGCTCACTTTCTGGGGGCCCCTTAAAGGTACGGACGACCACAAACTACTTTTCGGTTCCTTCTCTCTTTTTGTTGTAAATAGATTGTAATGTACACACAGTGCACTAGATCTTCTTCGGTTCAGATGGGGGGCAGAGTTGGGGGTTAGGGAGGACGGAGGATGAAGAGGACGCGATTGAGACGGAAAAATGAAATGGAAGAAAAAAACAAGACAGCAGCACTCTCCTGACACGCTACCCTGTCATAATGCCAACCCTTAATTCCCCTCTGCCCATCCCCCACCGGCACACCATTTTCTTTATGCACACGCCACTGCTGCCTGTCGATCAGATCACTGCAAGCACAAAAATGTCCTCCTCCTTCTGCCCCCACTGCAAACACCATCACACCCTGAACCGGTACACACGCAAACACACACGCAAAGAGACCCTTGCCCCCCTACAAAAGACAACCGATTCAGAAAGTGCGTTAAAAATCGCCAGCTAAAAGAAGTGATGGTATTAATATGGCCGGTTGCAAGTGCACGATGGAATCCGCAGCTCATTTCACGCATGATCTGCATCATGACAATTCATTTGGCTGACGTAACCCGCTGCCCCACCTCCCAGACCAAGGCGCTGGTGGCATCGCATCCCTCACCCAGAGAGGTACAAGGTGCCTTGTTTTAAACAGCACACTAGCACTCCCCCAGGACCGGTTTGATATCTGAATGTTCAGATTCCTTCACGCAAGAGTAGCGATGCATTCTCTTAATTTCCCAAGTTTCATCCTAAGGCGCAGTACTTATCGTGGAAGACCAGGGGTTTGCACCCATCTTCGCTCCCCACTCCCATCCCCCACCCTCAGAGCCTGGCTCATCTCCCAAATCTGCCTGTTCGCATGCAGCCCCTCTGATCACCCACCCGCTCAATTGGCTAGATTAAGCCTTTACTGTTTGCAGCATCTGATGCCGAGCACGGAGACCTCAAAATGGCTGCTTTCACTAAAGGTGTGCATGCCCACCCAGATGAATAAAAAAAGCAAAACAAGATGTATCGGGCAGGAGCAGCAGCTCTGGACGCTCGTTTCGTTCTCGGAAATATCCGTTTGGATGGAATCGCAGTTCTTTGGGGTTTAAATGTAAGGAGAGTGATTTATAGTGAAGGGCAGACATTGACGCAGTAACCTAGTTAAAGCTGGAGCAAACGAGCTTGGCATAGGGTCATACAGGGTGAGCGCCATGAACACTTGGGAAATGGCGGCAATGGCTCATGTCTGGATGCAAACTTCATGATAACGTTGTCCGCTTTTGTCGGGGAAGCATTTGGGAAGGAGTTAATTGATTTGAATGTGTCTGCAAGAGGTGAAACATGAATGTACTTTATGGATATACAGTGGGAAGGGATAGTTAACCCAAAAAGTTAATAAAAGACGCACCAAACCTGTATGACTTACTTTCTCCTGTGGAAACACAAAAGAAGATATTTTGAAGAATGTTTTGCCCATAAAATGAAAGTCACTGGATTGCAAAACCCCACTGGGCCCCAATAACATTTACTGTAAAAATTAGAATACTTATTAGAAATTTTGTGTTTCACAGAAGTTATACAGGTTTGGAACAACATGATGGTGAGTAAAGGATGAGCTAACTTTATTTTTTTTTAGGTGTACTGCCTCTTTAAGCAGACTTCTGTTGACTTCGGAGTAGAGGAGGATGAAAATATATTTTTTGTTGTTTATATTATTTGTGAAGAAGGGTTCGGATTTGACATTTATCATGTCAGAACTCTCGGCCCTGAATAAACACTTCATAATCTGAATAAACATTCTCTTTACTTTCACAGCAACAGATAGAGAGTGTCGACGTCAAACGAAAAATACAACCATAACAAAAGTGGACTTAAATATTTAAACTAATGTGCTCGGAAAATATAACGCTGTAAATTAAAGGCAAGGGATATGAGAATAACAAAAAATCTGGCACCTTTAATCTACTATAACTCATAGATTGATAACCATGATGGGAAATGATGAACGACTTAAAATGGTCATTTTAAGGTGACCATATGGTGACCTTTGTTTGCTGCCAAGCCTGCAAAGTTTCAAATAATTACAAACAACTTTATACGACTAAAGGCTGGAATACACTAGCCTGACTTCGTCATCCTCATATTCTAGTCAGAATGTGAGTCTGATACTGCTCCATAGGGCTTTGATTATGAGGCGTGTCTTAACCGAACCAGAAAAAAAAAAAAAACTCTGTACTCAATTGGATAGACCTACAACCAATCAGAGCAACGCAGTAAGTGTTTTTTTTATGAGCTACGCAAATTGTCAACAGAACTCAACTACACGCACGCTGGAAGTAGTAAAATAATGAGTGTTGCTTCTTTTACTTGGTTCTCCATGAGTGCGACCAAAGGAGAAAGCACAACGACCAGAGGGCTTTCATTGCGTCCCATCTTCTTAGCGACCATCGGAGCCAGCTGATAAAATAAATAGGGCTGTCAAACAAATAATCACGATTAATCGCATCCAAAATAAAAGTTTGTGTTTACATAATATATGTGTGTGTACTGTGTTTAATTATTTTTAATACATAAATACCCACACATGCATGTGTATTTAAGAAATATTTGCATGTATATACTGTATATAGACTATATATTATGTATATTTTATATAAATATAAACATTTTATATATAAATAACATATTTTTCTGAAATATATACGTGTGTGCATTTATATACAAAATAATTATACACAGTACACACACATATATTATGTAAACACAAACTTTTATTTTGGATGCGATTAATCGCGATTAATCTCTTGACAGCCCTAAAAATAAACTTTTGCCGAATCCCGTTGGAAGGACGGCAAACACATCTTTCCGATCGACAAATGCATTGATTGCAGTTCTCTGTTCGTCTTTTAAAATGAATGCGCTGTCGATTTCTTTTACAACAGACGCGATAGCGGAATCTACATCTCTATTCTCCAGCGGCAGTCATCTGTGAGGGAAACCAGTTCAACCCAAGCGCTCTTTGATAACGTGATGATTACGTAACTGCAGATCATCTGTCCATCATCGTATAAAGCCCGCCCTGGCAATTTGATTGGCCGCCTTCTTTCACGTCTAAATCATTCCTGGATCATTTGACCTGTTCACTCGGTCGAGGTCAGGCGACGATGAGAACACACTGACTGGAGAGCTGCTTTACAGTAGAAAATGAAGTTGTACTTCTGATGAAACGAGAGTGACAATGTTTAATACGGTAAAACTGCTTGATTTTAAGCTATCTATTGTATAAAGTGATACGTAAATAAACGTGACGTGACTTTACTGGAGTGCCATAGAGTTTGTGCAAACATCCACATCGCTATGATCTGATGCTTTTCTTATGCTTTATTAAAATTCTCAAATCTTTTTTTTTTTTTGTTATTGAGAGAAAAGCATGCAGCACATATTTACATATTCATCTAAACGCTGCTCTCAGAAGTGTGGGCGGCGTCAGATGTTTGATAACAGTATATCGCTGGTCACATTTTTCGAACTTCGTTTTATTGAGGACTTTAGCCGTTTATGCAACCGGCCGCTGGGCATCATATACTAAACCACTGACGATCACACACTACCAGACTTCAAAATCGTTCCAAACACAAATTCGAGCAGAAACGCGTCAACTGCGACTGCCCAAACCATACAGAATGGCTCTGACTTTCGGCAACCAGCATCAGCGCGTTCAGACTGCAAATCAGGGCAAAAACCTGAGCACAATCATCTAGTATATTCCAAACTTAAATTTGGACAGTGTGGATTCCCAATTTTATAACAGCCGTACACCCAGGCCCTTCTGGCATGTTGCAGAACGAAATGTCAACAAGGTGACGACCCTCTATTTGCCATTAGGAGGTTTATCTTCAGCTCCTCAGCAGCTGGCTGCCACTCCGTGAACTTGCTTTCACAAGCGACAAAGCACCAGCGAGAGTGTGACCTCCCCCAGGGCACGTAAAGCAGAAATATGACTTGAGCAGCAGACCCGGGCCTCATGATCTCATGCCGCAGCCATTTCTGCAACCATGACTCCAGAGGACACAAAAAGCAGGTGACAGCACCTGTTTGGTTAAGACCTGCCTGATTTCTTTCATTCTGCTGTCACTTTCACTCTCGCTGCTCCTTGCACCGGTATCCACCACCTGAGGATCCGAGAATAAGGTCAACAGAATAAAAACAGCTGAACAAGGTGGTGAGAAATGTGAAAAAGATGAAAATGAACAAACACAGCACACCAGACCACAAAACAAGCACTCTGGACCATGGAGATGCTTTAGGGTCTAACTAGCTCACAACAGTTACTTGTCACCTTTCAAATTAGTCTTCCGAGTGAGTAGGCCCTCTGATCAATATGGACTGGCAGAACACTTGGGCTTAAATGTGAGAAAGATGTCAACAGAGCAGCTCCCTAAAGCCCTCAAGAACATGAATCAAATGACTTCACAGAACACGGCCTTAGATTAGAGAAGCTTTTTTGACTTTACTGAAAGCTAGGCAGGGTTTAAGAGGGCCTAACATGATTTTTTTTTTAGGTACTTCTGGACAAAACTGATCATGCGCTCATGTCCAGCCCAGATGTTCCTCTTGTGTCGCTATCAAAACAAAGCTCTGTTTGTTGGAGCATCCTGACCAGCACAACTTTGGCTCAACCAAAGGCGGACTTTGGGCCAGGACTATCGGATTGTCTGACCAATCGTAGATGGGGAGAATGTTGGGGAAGCCCATTTAAAAAACTTGTTAAATTATCTATTTAATCAAGCAAACGTTCAAATAAAGTGTATTTGAAGCACATAAGTGAACCAGATCAGTACCTTAAACTTTGCAGATTTTCAAATGTGATTGTAACGACAACAAAGTGTGATATACACAGGTTACCATGATCCGATCGAAAATGCTACAGATGCGAATACTTTGGACTAGTTGACGCATGCTCCGTTTCTTACAGCTGGATGGGTGCAGTTTTCAGTCTCTGCAATCCCACATGCGGCAAATCTGATAGACTGTAATATCAACATTAATTATTAGAACTGAAGCTTAGGGAAATTAAAGTACAGCACAGCAATAAAGGGATAAGAACTTAGAGGGCAGTATCCTATGGACTGATACAAGTACCAATGAGCATTTGAGATTAGTATCAGAGCATCTCTAAAAATCATAACCGATGATGATGTGTCCCAGAGATATAATGTCAGGCATCAATGCTCAATCAAGCATCTCCAGAGTTGTACGATGATGATTCTGTTGATAACGACTACTTTTAGTAAAAGAATGGCGAAGCATTTCACTCATCATTAATCTGACAAAAAGGAATTACTATTAAAGTCACTAGGAAAATAATCTTAAAATGAGAATACAATCTACATTCATATTAGATTGTTGGTGTTGCTGGTGTTACAGGGCTGGAAGTTCGGTGTGGGATTTGTGTGCATTGTGCAATTTTAATCATTCCTGCAGATTTTGTGCTCACACCCAATGTGCGTGCACATAAAGCCTCCTCTCAGTACTAAATTGAGTTATTTTTCACTGCTTATTGCGCTTGAGTCAAATACACAAAATATTACTTTTATTAAGGCAATACTTGGCAAGAATTCACGCAAACACAGTCAGTTATGTTTTAAGTGAAAGTAAACAGTTGAGAAAGAACACCGTATAATGGATCCATGCGTCAGGTCTTAAACCTGCTGGCAAAAATTATTAAATAAAAAATATTTAAAATATCTATAGCAGTTTTTCCCCATGCTATTCGATGTCAAAATTGTGGCCAGTTAAAATGCTGAGTGGCTAGTAACTTTGAAAAACCACTTGCCACAGTGAGCAAAAAAGTTATATATATATATATATATATATTCAGGTTTTTTCAAGGACAGTATCTAAGCTTAGTGTTTAATTGGCCTATTGGACCATTTTCCTCACAAAAAAAAAAAATGCTGTAATCTTAAAGGTGCTCTATGTAACTTTTAGCGGCCTCTAGTGGTGCTGTTTCAGATTGCAAGCAAATTTTACAAGAGCGCTCGTGCTCGAACTCATAGACAATACCGTCTATTATGCAAATATCTCAGCGAATACTAGACGGATTCGGCGAGCACCGAGCTCGTTGGGACCATCTAGTCGAGCTGAAAAGAACCATATAAGTTCCATAGTTTTTGGTGGTGTTTTCGCGGAGATATTAGCAGAAAACCATCGGGCGCGCTGCAAAATTGCGGACGCCGGTGACGTCACGATCTTTGAAGAAAATCGCTCGTATCTCTGGAACGCAAAGACCCAGAGAGCTCAAATTCGGGGGAGGAGGTCCCAGGGGAACCCTTGCCCGAACGCTAGAGTGGCGGCCCTCGGGGATGCCCCCTGCCGGATCGCCGTTCGCTGGGACCCCCGATTTCGAACGGCTATAACTCGGGGAGCCGGGCGAGTTGGACCTCGGGGGTGGGCTCGTTCGAAAGGCCCCGTCCAGCACTACGAACGATTAGAGTCTTGGGAATATTGATCAAAGATTGACTGAGATATAAGCCGAAAAAGTGCGCCTTTAACCGGACGTAACTCCCTGACCGTCTACAATAGACTGTATATAAGGAGAGAGGCTCGGGAGCGCGCATGCACGCCACATCCGTTGGATTTCGCGGTAAATCTGACCCAGAGACTTCACATAGAAATAGGAATACTGGCCTTCAGAGGTAATAGCAAAACTCGACAAGTGGATCATTTTAATGTGTGATTACAACCCCTTCACACACAGGCAATAAAAAAAGGATTCATTTTAGTAGAAAAGTTACATAGAGCAGCTTTAATATGAATTTAGAAATTTTCCAGATAATATTTCAAGGATTAGCTTTAGTACAATGAATTTAAGCAAATAAACGATTCATAAAAAATATAAAGAAAAAAATTAAAAATTAAATCTGATTTACAATATATTTTAGGAAGGGGATCCCTTCCATAGGGATCATAAAATTCTGGGATCCTTGGCGCTGAAAACACCTGGCATAAAGACCTTCTTAAAACTACCATTTCAAAGCAAAATCCTGCAAATCACATTCAAGGAATCTCGCTAGAGCTCTACAGCAATTGTATTCATAAGATGCTAATGAAAATCCAAGTTAAAAAAAAAAGCTTGTTGACATATTTATCAGTATAAATCATTTCTCGCATCACACGCAATCCAGCTGCAACGTGATGCAAGCGTAATTGAGATGTTGTAAGTCAGCTGTGCAGTGATGTCACAAAAGTAGGTTGCTGTGGGGGAATTTCAGGACAGGCGTATTAGCATACCGTCACCAAACGGCGCGTTACGCGCACGTTCCTACACTGATAGGAATTTAAAAAACACTTCTGGGAGGTTGAGTTGAGTACAGTATCTAAGCTTAATGGTTAATTCGATAATTGGACCGTTGTCCTCACCAACGACCTACACAATGGCTAACTATTACTGTATATTACTCAGAGAAGAGATCTGCTGGGATTGGGAATATGACCAAAATTTGCATACGGCCAGTTTCTGACACTAATGAGGCCAATTAGGCGCATGGCGCCCATGGCAACAGGGTTGTAATTGGTTGGCTTGATGCATACGGGACGTATGGGTAACAGGATGTGGGTTGAGTCAATAATGTGTTTTGGAGCTGCCAGCGTATGATGCATTTGATGCTTTACCTTAATGCACCTCTGCAGATTCAGCAAGTACCTGAGGGTGAAGCAACCAGGATGAGACTGCGACAAAGCAGATTGGGTAGTCGTACCTGCAAAGCCACACAACACACCCACAGGAGGAAGACAATCCTGCATTCACGACCATCTGCATATCGCACGACGCACACTTTCAACAGACGGGACGAGACCACAGCTGATATCTTCGTCCCGGCGTTTGTGCACACCTAGCCAGAAATGGCGTCTCCCGCTCACTGTACTGTTCAGCCACAACACTTAAAATCTCGGTCTTCATTAAACAAGACAACAGCTCATTGTGGCCGTTGCCATGACAACAGGCCCTTCTATTTTTAAGCCGTGCCACTAATCAATTCCTGTTCTGCTGTCGCCCGAGGGAGGGAGGGGCGGTTCAGGAGGAGGGTGGGGGCAGTAGCAGGGGGCAAAGGGGAGGAAGTGTGTGGGGGAGTGAGGCTGAAGACAAAGAGACCAAATAAAGACAGCAACAAAATCCTTAAGACACCGAAAGAAGGTGGTAGACGCACCAGCGGTTAAAACGGGCCTACAGTGAGGAAATGTGCCTCGAACGCAAAGCGGGTTTCCTCCTCGATTAGACCTGTGAGGAACAGTGCTAACCAGAGGCCCGAGATAGTACGCAGGTACAGAAACCACACAGAGCTGCAAACACGTGCAGGAAATACAGAACGAAACTGAACTTCAACTCTCGGTCGAACCTCGAGACTCTGATCCAGAACGCATCGACCAGTAGGGGATCGTTTCTCTTGGACGTGACGGGCCCGGTTCCCTTTCTGCTGCTGCTCCTCTTCCTCAGAAATCCCCACACACAAACTTCAGCTCAAATACGTAGAGAGTGAGGAAAAACCCTCAACAGGAGGTTTTCTAACAGAGGCGGCGACTGTAGAGAAACGTCTGAATAAAGCTACAGGCCTATTTATACAAGATACAGACAGACTTCAAGGTTAAGGAGGAACACAATCTAATGCTCATGCCAGAAGAGAGAAAATACACAAAGAGAAGAAACGTGGATGGATATTTATATCCAAAAAAAAAAAAAAAAAAAAGCAGCACTAAAGGAGATGAATCGCTCTGATATTCCTAAGAGGCTGAACGAGTATTTGAAAGATGGTCACAATATAATAACGCAAAACCATTATGAGAGAGAAACACATTGCCCTTGTTTTTATGCCGGTCAGGAAGATCATTTAATTTTTACGGGAGAACGGGGCAAGTCGTCACACTTTTTTGAATATTTCTAGAGGTATGCTCATTTTTAAAAAGTCAATCTCTGTATTGATTCTTGGCTACGAAAAGCTATTGAATATTCCTATCGTTACTGCACAGGAAAAAATACTTTTTTCATATAATACACACTGACTCCATGACCCAACAGTTGTCACAATGCCATTAAACAGCCTATTAAAAGGCGTTCTTAAATTAAATAAATGCAAAATACATAAAATTGAATACAATCAAATGTAAAAAGCAACCTATTAAAATATCAAACCATTGTTTTGGAATTTGATATTGATATTTAGACAAGAATGATAATTAATAAATAGTATATATTTATGACATTGAAAATATGACAACTTGCTGCCCAACCTGATTTTAAGAAACCGTACCGTTATCCTGACAACACAAATCTGATGTCATTATATAGTTGACCCTTGTATGTCAGTCTGCTTTTATTATGTTCACCAACATGTTTGAAACTATTTGCATACATAACCACAGCTAAAAAATAAAAACACACACATTTGTGTAATTGGACTTCTGACTCCACAACCTTTTGCAACTGGAGAACGAATGAGCAAAAGTGTACCCTAATTCTGAAGCCTGCATTCATTATTGTGACTAAGGTAGATAATTATGCAAAAAAAAAAAAAAATCATCTTTCCAATAATCATATTTCAGAACAGAAGTCGTGCAGCTTGATTTGCCTGGTTGTGCTTTTATGGGTATGAGAAATCCTTGTAGCATGCATAAATGCATAACATGTTTGTTTAAAGCATTGCCGACTGAACTGATGTCATTCTCGGTGAGAATTAGTTTCCTGCTCCTTTAAAAAACAAAAAACAAAAAAAAAAACGGAGTTACAATATCTTTTTTTTTCACCCAGGGTACCCAGTGGAGTCAAAATGCGAGAGAGCCAGTCTAAGCCGGTTTGTAACCTCAGGGTATGGAATTATCTCTTAATATGTAGCCGTTAGTGGTCAGGACGTCACACGAACACAGAGAGAAAGAGAGAGAGAGAAAGAAAGAGAAAGACAGAACGAAAAAAGACAAAAAAGGAGGGGGCCAAAGGGGGCAGTAAGAGGAAAATGTACTTCTTATGAGACGCTGAATCTAAAATCTGGCACCTTGTCAAGACGGCTCATTGCGGAACTTCAGACCACAGGGTGGGGCATACGTTGTTTAAACAAAAAGAAAAAAAAAAGGGAAAATGCTGGAACGTGAGCCATCTGGAGAAAGCGAGGTAGCAAAAAGATCTTAAAATGGGGTTGAATTGGGAAGGAGGCAGGGAGGACAGTCGGACGGTTAAAAAAAGCCGCCTTATTCAAATCAATCGCATGCAAAACACTAACAAAAAAAGAAAAATACACCAATATCCCCTAATACACAATCCGTGCACACTGCCTTTACACACACCGACATGACCAGTGCTTTATCAAGTCGAGATAAAATCTGCGGAGGCTCCCTTCTGACGCTCAAAGTAATGGCACACAGACATACACTCGGGGAAAACACGATTTCCACCAAGGAACCGGCCCTCTGGAAAAGCAGATAGGCCTGGAGAGACGAGTGTGTTGAGTGTGTGGAGTGCGCACAGGACCAAAACTTCAAGAAAACCCAGATTCCCGAGTTTGCACGAGCTCCATCCTCTATACTGGCTGAAGAGAGGCAACAGAATGACCCAAGAAACAAAGGCCTGTGGCTGAATGGAGGGATATGGAGAGGATGCTTAAATGTGCAAAGGTTCAATTTGTTAATCTGCTAAACACAGTAATAAGACAAAGAGGCATTCGTGGAGGGATTATGGGAATTGAATCTTGCGGTTGCGCATGTACAGAGAATCAGCTATAATTCTTATCAAGGTTAACTACAACAGGTACAGCAGCTTTCACAGATTTCCTCGAAGGCGCTGGCTGTGATGTTATATTTATACATTTTAGTTAGCCGTAATAGTCAGCCTATTGATGCAACAATAATATCATGCTAAAAGCTAACTTTAACCCAGTAAAGAGGTCTTAGATTGTTACTGTGATCGTCTGTTTTGATTTCCTTTATTTCATGTATATCAGGGATATTTAACCTCTGTTTTTTGTACATTTGTTCAATGAAACGTTTGTCTTATCAGAAAACTGATGATATGTCCTAGATGATATGAGGGTACAAACATCAAGTACCAGGATAGATCAGTGTTAAGTATTACTATTGCAGTATTTATAAAAAAAATGTATTCGTTTTTTTTATTATTTTAGTTAAAGTTAATATTTTGGTTATGTATATAATTTGTTTGTTTTTGTAATATTTCTATTTAGCTTTAATTTTGTTTCGATTACAGTTTTAGTCATTTTAGTTCTTTAATGTATTCATTTCAGTTAGTTATCAAGGAAACGTTTCTAATTTATTTATCTAATAAATATTTCCATCTAATATACTTTATTTTAGCCTATTTGTTAAATGGACTAAATACGGAAGAAAAAGCAGTCAACAAGCCAATACATCAATTAGATTTAAAAAAGCATCCCAGGTGAAATCAATGCGTTTAATTAACGAAAACTATTTTTTAATAGTTTTTGTTTTAGTTGAGAATAACCACACTGGGACAGATACCTGAAACCAGTTGCTACAAACCCCTTAAGTTTGAAAAACATTTAAGATAATACACTTCAAGTGGTTTTCCTGACTTAAAGAGACAGTACACACAAAAATGAATGACTCTTCCTGTGGAACAGAATGTTTTAACTGCTCTTGTCCACACAATGAAAGTCAATGGGGTCCAATAATGCTTTCTGGACCCCATTGACTTTCAATGTATCAATGGACAACAAAAACATTTTTTTTTTTATATATATAAATCTTATTTTGTGTTCTGCAGAAGAAAGTCTTACGTATTTTGGATAAACATGATGGTGAGTAGAAATAATGACAGACGTTTGTCCCATTAAGGGCTATGTTGCAACTGGACACAGGTGTTGGTTGACGACGTCAAGATAATAAAATATTTTTTTTTTACGACAGTCAAAATAAAAACAACATTTCTAAGACTACTTTAGCTTAAATAAATGATGCAACGCCATGCACAATGTCAGGTCCATCAACTTTAATAGATAAACTAGCCCCCAGGCCATGAAAACTAAGATGGTTCTACAGAGAAATGCTTCGGATGGGTTCCGCTTGCTCTTTCATCTTGCGCTGAATTAAGTGTTCCAGCAGTCCTTCGATCAGCTCAACCCATCACACAGCTCTCTCGCTCCTGAACCGAGTGCAGCCGGAGAACCTTGCGCTGCAAGGGCCACCTATCTAGGGACTCTACATACCTCCCTCTGTAATCACAAAACGCCAGGTCTATGCGCTTCATATTCACTCACAGCTTCCGTCTCGCTACAATGTAATACATTGCGAAATGATGAAAACAGCTTGGCCTGAATCAATACTTTTAAATTTTTCAACCAGAGCCAATACCTGGACCCACTGCAATTAATGCAGTCCACACCTCATCTTCAGAGAAATCCCACTTGAGAGACGTCGAGCAAATTAACAACAATCCGGAGCGCTCGTGACGGCCAAGACTCGTGAAGCTTGAAAAACTCATCTATTTCACGATTGGGATGGTCAGACACCCTCCACGAGGGAAAAGGAGAGGAAAAAAAGAACGACAACATTCTGAATCCTAAACCTAGAAACATCTTCGTCTCCAGTCGGACTCATACTCGCTCTTCACATACACACATTCTTCAAAAATCAACGTAAGAGGGCCGTCATGTCATTTCTTGCTGCTGTTTATCCAGCTAAAGCATCAGGGAGGCCCTCTAATTAAACTTCACAGGAAGCCATTCATCTGGGCTGATTGTTTCTGCGTGGGGTTTAATAAGCCTTGCATGAGGCCCGCAGAACGCAGCCTCCCCATTCAGGTGTTAACAAGACCGGCGCACCAACATACATGCAACGCATTACAGTCGACTGAAACATTCCCTCTCTGTACCTTCTCGCTGTGCCCACCTAAGATCTCACAACTAAAATGGTGGAGAATAATTAATCAGCAACTGACAGAGCAGAGCGGAAAAGGCTCAGGAGTCAAAGGTCCCTTGCTGTGCAACCGTCGACCACCAAAGGGTTTCAAGATACCTCTAAAACATAGACAGGATCATTCGGGAAAACAAACAGCGATTCTTCAATGAAATGGAGGCTGACATCTTGCCTAGATTGGTTTAAAAATCTGTGATTTTAGCTTGACCATACGGACCTCTTCAACTTTATGAGGAAAAATCATGACAGTCTGATCTATACAGATTATTTCAAGTGGTTCTAATTTGAAATGGACCTTCTAAAGATTTAAAATCATAAAATTAAAAACTTAAAATCATTTACTCACCCTCCAAAGTCCAACCCATTGTTATTTTAGTATTATAGTGTATTAAAAAAAATTTCATTAAGGTTTAAGTTTTTTTCATCTAATATTTATATTTTATTTCAATTAACAAAAAATGATTTTAATAGTTTTAAATAACAACATGACTTTGACTTTCTTATGCAGAACATAAAAGATAGTTTGAAGAATGTTTCAGTGTTTTGGTTTTTTGTTTGAAAGTCAATGGTGTCTAATGATGTCTTGGACCCCATTGACTTTCATTGTGTGGAAAAAACAGTTGAAACCATCTCTAAAACTATCTTCTTTTGCTTTCGGCAGAAAGAGGTTTGGAACCACATGAGGGTGAGTAAATAATGACAATTTTAATTTCTGAGTGAACTTATCCCCTTCACCTATACTACCGAACATTGACACAGATTGGCATCACGTCCCAAAACAGTTTGACATACTTTTCTTTTTGTTTGTACTTCTTTCACTGATCTAGATTTATCAAATTTATTAACATCCGTAACAATTAG
Source organism: Rhinichthys klamathensis goyatoka (assembly GCF_029890125.1). NCBI lineage: Eukaryota > Metazoa > Chordata > Actinopteri > Cypriniformes > Leuciscidae > Rhinichthys > Rhinichthys klamathensis. The sequence continues at coordinate 2,375,155 of NW_026606605.1, forward strand.
TAGCATGTACAAGCAACCGAAAAGACTTCTCACCCTCAAAGGATTTTCACTTGGGAAGATTTTTAAATAAACTTAATGTTTCTGATTAAGGGGTAATTATGCTGATTTCTTTCTTTTCAAAACATTCATGTCTCAATTTTACATAACTATGGATCATGAAATGAGCACTGATTTTGAGTCGGGATGAATCAGACCTGCTCTAGTCAATAAAAAGGGAAGACATGGTTGGCTGACTTTTATCAAAGACAAATAACTAGTATGAACACCACTTGTCACAAATTTAACCATAAGGAAACCATTTAGCTCAAATACTGAATGACCAGTGAATATGGATAAATCATAAACCACACAATTATTATCGATTATTAGAAACGTATGGCATGTTCTTAAGATTTGTAACCTTGTAACTACACTTCAAACCGCAAATCAAGTACAATCAAAAACATTCCTGCGAGTATCTGATTCATTTCTCTATGACGTCAATGGGAAGGTCTGAGGTAATGATGTTGTTTATTACGATTTATCAAGCCAAAAGTCATGTGGTCATATTGTTTCCTAGACGCATAAGCCTTATCTGGGGAAAGGGCACGCAGCAGCCCCTAGCTTACCCAAGAGCAAATTAATCAAACCTTTTGGACCTGACAGGTTGGTCCTGAGGGTCTTTTTTAAACCCACAATCACACAAAACCAAAAATCTACTGGACGTGGGCATCCTCTTCTCTTTTATACCGGCTTTAAAGCAACACTACAGACACTGAAGGTGCATTGAAGGGTAGGGGATCAATGGGAGGACATGTAAGTGTCAATGCCCCATTCTTGTCTCTCAGGACTGTCGCAGTGAGGGTTCGTTTTACAAAACTAGCACAACTTTGGTCCACATCATCATATTGCACAGCCGTAAATCTCATGGCGCATGTTTACAGTGCAGGTCGTTTTGTTGTGTCTACTCAAAGCGTTTGCCAAAGGGACACTGCTAATTCTAAACACTACCTTTTCTGACCATTCAGTAGTCCTGAAACCCAGCCAAGTCAAGTCCTCTTTCTGATCCAAGAGTCAATATGCAGTTCTAAATGTGATTTCCCTATCAAACGTCTTCAATAGCATGGTCTCTTCTTTCAGATGAACTCATCATGATTGCACATCTGATCGAACACACAGTTACCTGAATATTGAGAGTCTTGAATTTAGGTTGTCAATAGTAATTTGGCACTTAAAGGTGCTCTACGTAACTTTTAGCGGCCTCTAGTGGTGATGTTTCGGATTGCAACCAAATTTTACAAGAGCGCTCGTGCTCGAACTCATAGACAATACCGTCTATTACGCAAATATCTTGGCGAATACTTGACGGATTCGGCGAGCACCGAGCTCGTTGGGACCATCTAGTCGAGCTGAAAAGAACCATATAAGTTCCATAGTTTTTGGTGGTGTTTTCGCGGAGATATTAGCAGAAAACCATCGGGCGCGCTGCAAAATTGCGGACGCCGGTGACGTCACGATCTCAAAAGAAAATCGCTCGTATCTCTGGAACGCAAAGACCCAGAGAGCTCAAATTCGGGGGAGGAGGTCCCAGGGGAACCCTTCAACCCCTCGGGGATGCCCCCTACCGGATCGCCGTTCGCTGGGACCCCCGATTTCGAACGGCTATAACTCGGGGAGCCGGGCGAGTTGGACCTCGGGGGTGGGCTCGTTCGAAAGGCCCCGTCCAGCACTACGAACGATTAGAGTCTTGGGAATATTGATCAAAGATTGACTGAGATATAAGCCGAAAAACGTGCGCCTTTAACCGGACGTAACTCCCTGACCGTCTACAATAGACTGTATATAAGGAGAGAGGCTCGGGAGCGCGCATGCACGTCACATCCGTTGGATTTCGCGGTAAATCTGACCCAGAGACTTCACATAGAAATAGGAATACTGGCCTTCAGAGGTAATAGCAAAACTCGACAAGTGGATCATTTTAATGTGTGATTACAACCCCTTCACACACAGGCAATAAAAAAAAGGATTCATTTTAGTAGAAAAGTTACATAGAGCAGCTTTAAAAGTTCAAGTTCAGCCAAATATGAAATCATTATCTATTCTCATGTGACTTTCTTTCTTCTACAGAACACAAAAGAAGATATTCTGAAGAATGCTTAAAATCCCATTCAACGTTGTTTTGGACCACATTGACTTTCATTATATATATTTTTTAAGAAGAAAGTCAAACAGATTTTTGAACGACATAATGGTGAGCAAAGCTAATTCTTGGGTGACTTATCTCTTTAACACAGCACAAGTCTTTAACCTTGAATCATGAACCGCTAACAAATATGCATTAGTATAGGCTTATATTTATTGGGAAAATCCAAGCATTCAGCGTGGAAATGCCAATGTTGTGCTGAAGCACCGGAATGAACATGAGATCTGGGATGAAGCAGGTCTAAGCAGAACAGGTACTCAAACAGGTACCTCTAAACCGTGACAGATCTATGATGAAATCTACATTGATAACTTGAGCTTAAGAGTCTTTGCTCAGCTCAGTGTATTCCATCTTATCATCTGGCACCGCACTTCACAGGTTTCCTTGGCTTAACAAAACCAGACAGTCACTAGCAATAAGGTGCCCATGCACCATGGAAATTAAAGAGAACAAACAGCATAAAATCCTTTCACAGGCGATGGCCATAAGCTCGGGTGCACCGACTACAGTGATGAATGGCGCAGAAAAGGTAGAAAAATAAATACCAAGCTGCCAAGTATCTTCCGCCTGAGGGGGAGGAGGGGGAACAGTCCACACAAAATGCCTTTGAGCAAAACAGTCAATAAGAACATTGTTTGGACCCCTCTTGAGGATGTAATACTAGTGGGGCGCCCCTCACAGTATGCAGCACAGCAGCCTTTAAAAAAAAAAAAAATTAGCAGAAAACACTCCAAATGGCGCTCATTAGATGTGCTACTTGCTAAAAAAAAAATTTTCCTTCACATTTCTTTTGTTTACACGGATATCTTGCATCAGACATTAGTATGATTTCACTACGGTAATTCTAAGAGAAGTGCATGTTCAGTGACATCTGAGCAGACCTTTCTCTCCGCACAATAAGTATAAATGGCTTTAATAACAGTGTGTGGAGAGCTTTTTCTCTGTGACTTGTCAAACTGGGAAATTTTTATATGCTATAAAAATATCAAGAAGTACATAAGCCTTTGCGTTAGTTGCTTAAGAAATTCCTTGAACGTAAAAAGGTGCACTCGGTAAGTTGTTTACATTTTGCTGGCTCTCATTTAGTGGTTTTAAACTTTATGCTGACACCTATTTGTGTGGATGTATGACGTTTATACCCAAGCTGTCGATTTTATTTTGTTTGTTTTTGTGTCTTTCTCCATCATTTACTATTTACGATATACAATCCATAACTGTCATTCTTGAATTCAAACTCATTCGGTTTGTTATGTCATGTCTAATATTAGTAGTAGTAACTCTCACTTTTTCACCAGCCTTGGTTCTGAAAGTATTTTCCCATTCATATTTTTCCATATGGGGTTTTAAAGTGTTCGTTAAAAGGTTATAAGCCATGAACCAAAACCAACCCGCTACGAGGTAAATCACCACATTACAAACTTTGATTTGAAGCAAAAAAGTATTTGAAAATAGGACAAAAAGACAAACAGCTTTAATTAATTACTAATCCCACAAAGCATTGCGAATGACAAACAAAATAAAAGAGAAGGATAAATATAAAACTACTGATTTAAAGATGTTGATTTTGTATATATGGAACAACATATCCTAGGTTTATTTCAAAATATAAAAGTAATATTTAAGTAGTTTGAGAGTGCAGGCAAGGTGACTGACTATTACATCATTCACAGTGCTTCATGGGAGTGGGCGGGCTCTAAGGAGCGCTTTTGGTGTGATTTCCTTGCAAAATATTATTTTAAAAAATAAGTCGAAATAATGCAGACTGATTGCTGAAAGCATACCATTCAATAACAAACATGTAACTCACAGCAGGTCTGTTTTTAAAGGCGTATTGTTTAAGTTATCATTAAAAATCAATTTCCCTATGGAGAAAATGAATGGGATTTCGGTGACAAATCATGTCCTCCTGGAAATCGGGTCTATGTTAGGACCCAAAGCAATCCCATTGGCTCAAATTACTTTTAATATGCACTCTTTAGCGCTGGATTACAATTCCTAAAAAAGTCATGTTATGATAAATTCTGATTGATACAACGACCATTAATGTCTGTATTAGTTAGCTTATGTACTAGCATAGTATACAGATACCCGGTTAGCCTGATAGCTTAGTTTATCCACATATTTGCACATGCCCTAAATGTATTCACAATCATCTTTAATGTAATTAAGTGTTAAATTAAGTGTTACATGTCCAATTATTTCAGTTATAAAAAGAATAATGATGTTCACTTATTCACCTAACAGGCTATTATGATTTTATTTATTAACAGTTTATCAAGTGAAAGACACATTCAATTTGTTTAATTATGCAATGTAGAGTAACCCATACATGTTTTAAATTAATATTGTTTGTATGTGCTTAGTATAACCATTAACCGATAGAGCCCCGATTTTGCGGGAGGACCCGATTTGTCAGAACACCAGTACCGACTGTTGCACTTTATTGCATGACACAGCAGGTCATGTGACCTCAACATGGCAGCACCCATGATTGGGCGACCCTCTCCATGTAGTACACATTTCAAACTTTTTTAGCAAAAGATTACTGAGTGCACGTTTAAAAGACTTTAGAGTGGTAGGAAAATTATAATTTGCCCAAATAGTGGAATTATCTGTCAAGTGCATTTTTACTTAAAATGTAACAAAAGTAAAAAGTCTCCACAAACAACTGTCATGTAGATAGCTACTAAATGCATGCATATGAAAAATTCTTGAGGGGCCAAACTCTGCCAAATCAGATTGCTAGAGTAAGCCTCTGACTATATAAAGCCTATAAAGTAAACCATGTCTCACTTTGGACTTGTCTGCAGAGAACGAACAACAGAGCGCATATATATATCATTGATCAGAGTTTCTATCTAAACGTCATCTCCCCCGATTATCAGTGACTCCCTGTTGGCTTCGATCAATACCTGCATTCACGCTGGAATCAGATTTCACTCTTACGTCTGTCAAGTGTTGGGCAGCCATTTGCGTGCATATGGAGCAAGTTGAGAGAACGTCCTCACTTACGTAAATGGCTGATGCATTTTCGACATCTTTTTTTTCCCTAATTGTACAGGCTCACCGTACACTATCCGTGTGCCCTCGGCACAGTAGAGAGAAACCCCGCTCCACAGAACAGCCCTAAAACACTCACTAAACAGCCCGTTTGAGATGATATCGTAGGAATACGAGCGTTAGATAGATTTAGATGGTGCTGTGTGTGTGTGTGTATTGGGCTTTTTCATTGTGTCTGAGCTGCTACTGCACTACTGTAGCCACAGCCGGGAGGACGCGAGGCTTTCTCCGCCAATCTGGGTTAACCCCTAGAGACACCAGATGAAACAATGAACGCCGTTTCACACATTTAAAATGCCGCTTTGGCCAATAAACTTGTCAAAGTTACTGGCTAAACATGACGGGCTTTTCGCGGAATCGCTCTTGAAATCGCCGCTCGATGTGCGATACGCCACGGCGCAATCCCGAGCTCATTTTAATGGTATTAGCCAGCTACTTTGAACTGCTGCGTGTTCCACGCAAAATCCGCTATGCTATTGTCTGGCTTGGTTAGCAGACTCCCTCAAAGGCATTTTTAACCGTTAAGCCCATTCAATAACAGCATATGACGGTTGATTCGTGTGGCAGCTACGATTATAAACCATATCGCTCGCTAATTCCCCAATCCGATCCGATACCGGCTAGGCCGCGCGTGAATCCCCGGACTCACCTGACTCGCCTTTACCCTTCAGGTTCCTCTGGCTCCGGGTTCACTCTCCGATCCTGAAGCGCTGCTGTAGCTCTTCACGACCAGTCCCCGGCACCGGCAGGCAACACAAAAGCGCTGATTGGGCCTCGGCGAGCGCTCATCCCCTTGGTCTCTGCCCAGACAGACGGGTTATTGGTCGGCGGCTGTGTCGGAGACGCGCCCCTATTAAGGTGTATGTTGTTGTCTGTGTCTGGAGGGGAGGGGACAAGAAGCTCTGAAATGATGGGAACTAAATGGGTTGTTATGCGCGTCGTGTCGGCAGCACAAGGCGAGCTTACTACACTGACAGATAAATTGTGGACAGCCATATTAACTCCGTCTTCTTTCCGATCGACTGGAGCATTTTGAGGAACATTGTGGTGGGAAACCGCCGCGATTCCACACAACATTTGGACATTCTTCCAGCCGTTTCCCAAAAACTTACAGACCAACAAAACAGACTGCACTTTTTCGCAATGACAGATATGTGGTTTTAGAGGCCGCATAGGTGGACTGGAGTGAATCCTACGAAATGTCATCCTGCCATTGTGTGAAGCACCAAGGGTTAGGATTTTTTTTTTTTTTTTTTTTTTACAAATTAGGCTGTTGTTCAGATCTGGATTATTTCGCAGGGACTGATATGCCTATATCTAATGCAGCCATAAATGATAATACAAAAAAAAAGCGAGTTTATGATTTTTTTTAAGTTTAAGCTGTTTCGATGTCAATTACAATACATATTGGTTCTGTTCATCGAGGATCAAAATCATTGTAGACTGCGTTGGCTTGATAAGTGCATATTTGTAAACATATCAAATAGCCTATGTATGGGAGCCTATTTAATGTTGATTTTCATTGAAGATGTCCATTTCAGAACAGTGAGTGTAACATGGCAAACAAGTCCATTTACAATTTGTTTCCGTTCATAATAGATTAAATGTAATTATACATATGAAAAATAAATAATAAATAAATACATTTTATGCAAAATAATTGAATTGAGGTTGTTTAACCTGGGGCAAGCTTAATTATCTTACAAGTGCATTTTTACTTAAAATGGTGTGAAATTCATTTAACATGACATCCTGAAAATTATCATAATTTGTGCCAAAAAAAAAAAAGAGTAACTCTCTTTTCACAAACTAGCTTCTAATTGCATGTGGGGGAAAAGTAAGGGTCAAAATTATTGTAGACTGCTTTGTTTTGATGAGTGTATAATTGTAAACAAATCAAATATATAGGCTATATTCTATGGTATTCAGTGTTGAATTTCATTGAATTTTAGAACAGTGAGTGTAACATGGCAAACAAAGAATGATATCTCTGCAGAAACAATTATGCATGTACATTTACATGGACAGTCCTCTATAGCATGTCTCATGCTCAAATAGTAATGTCCCCAACAGGGCTCAAACCTGCAACCTTTTGGTGACCAGCCCGTTTTTTTTCTTCTCCACAGTGCCACCACCACCACAACACATCCAAAAAAAGACAAGTTAAATGTCAATGCAATGCAATAGCCTACTTCTGTTAATTTGATAGGCAAACATTTTTGCATACAAAACATCTATTTGATCAAATTTGTCAGGAATGGAATGAAGATAATCTGACTCAGTTCTGGTGACAACTGTGGGATTTGCAGTAATACACTGCCAATCACAATGAACATTATTAAAAATATAGCCTAAATATCTGTAAAATCTTATAAAATCTCAATATGTAAATGACTTATCTTGCAAATGCCACCTCTTAGATTCACTTAAAACAGTCAAACTTGTATTGCTTTATAATAAATATAACAGGTAGGCTACAATTAGCTATGCCTCGTTCCACATTTAAAATAAAATGTTTGTCAGCTAAGCAACAATATGTGGTACGACAGACTGATTTAGCAATATGTGCCACTAAAATGAAAAACATCCCGGAAAAGTGACATCCATTGAGTCTCAAGCAGATTTCAGTAGCATCTGCCCAATGTTTTCTGAAGCAAGATACACATATTTAATTTGCTATGCGTGTGAGAGATCTTTTACCTTTCTTTTGCTTGCTCTCATTTATTCTTATATTCGACACACTGATGGGGCAGTAGCACACACTGACTGAACAATCCGATTCTCCTGACCTACTTACAAATGCATGCATTGTTGCAGCCCAGAATACTAAGAGTGCAACAAAGGTGTGAAACTCTAAAACTAAATGTTTCACAGAGAAAAAATAACAGTTGGTTATCGTTTGCACGTGCATATAGGGTAAAACACCATTCCCTGTGAAATCATTGTTACATGCAGCCTTTTTCTTCATCCGGGTATTGTTTACACTCACTGTTTTGATACTGTATCTCGCTCGTCATATACTGTATGGACCGCAGCGTGTGTCCCGTCAGTCGCGCGAGGAGCAGCTCTCTGCCTAACTGGAGCTGTCTTTGTGTATAGGCAAGGAGGATTCGCGACAAATCGCAACATTTGTCCACCATAAACCAGCGAATCGTTTTAACCGAAGCTGGGAATGTATTGATGTTCACATAGAACTCTTTTATTGTTTGTCAACACTGAGGCTGAGACCTCTAGCGGCGGTTTGTGCTGTTTACGGCAGATTTACAACGCACGAGCCGAGTGAGTCACTGCAATATGGAGTGCATTAATAACTCACTACTACAGTTACCACACGGGTCTGAATTACTCCATGTAACATCTTAGCACTGACTCTAAAGGTTTACTTCATTAAATACACGACAACTATGAGCTACTTAAGAAATGACAAACTTAAAGGGATAGCTCACCAAAAAAGAGCACTCTGTCCTCATTTACTCACCCTAATGACTATTTTTTTTCTGCAGAAACACAAAAGATATATATATGTATATATATATTTAAATCATCTTTCTGTCCATGTTGAGTTAAAGTCCAGTGTTGTTTGGACTCCTCTGACCTTCAGAAAGTCACACACGCTCTCAGAAAAAAATGGTACAAAATCTGTCACTGGGACGGTACTCTTTAAAAAGTTTCAAATATTTTCACTTTTGTGTAGACAATGTGTTACTTTGAGCTACTAATATGCACTCTTTAGGTGCAAAGGTTGCCACCCCCAGTGACAGCTTTTGTACCTTTTTTTCCTGAGAGGTTCGAAACAGCATGAGGGTGAGAATATGATAACAGAATGTCATTTGTTTTGGTGAACTATCCCTTTACATTTAGAACACTTGGACATTCATCATTATGAACAATTAAGATTTTCCGGTTCTCCAAAATAGGAAAGAAAAAAAAACATTAGTTTTCAATAGGAATTCTATGAGTCATAAGTTCAAAATAACCAAGAATCAAAGGAAGCTCCTTATCTGTGTCAACTACATACCTCTTGTAGACAAAAACACCAATATGTTTAGATATAAAACGGAACTGAAACAAAGCACAGATCGAGGGACTTTTGTAAAGTCTAAGAGGTAAACCGTGTATGCTAAAAACATTTTGTCAAGCGCAACAGCATTATTTTGCCAGTTCTTTGGAGTCAGGTGATGGCTTAACAGTGATGACTTACTTCCACTGTGTTTCTCAGAACAGGTCTTATGTGTAACTCATTTCAGTGAGGAGGGCCTGTTGGATTTAAGAGTACAGATTAGTGCTAAATATTCCATGCAGTGATTCTCTGAGCTAATCCAGCATTCCCTCCACGGATTGGCCATTTGCATCATCACCCGCTAGTCCAATGAACACACTCACTTTATGAAATATCAACAAACCAGTTTTTTTAAGGTTCAGTGACTAAAGCCATATTCCTCTCTGTCTCTCTCTCTCTCTCTCTCTCTCTCTCTCTCTCTCTCTCTCTCTCTCTCTCTCTCTCTCTCTCTCTCTCTCTCTCTCTCTCTCTCTCTCTCTCTCTCTCTTTGTATAGGGTCTTGCAGTCACATGGTGTCATGTGGCAACTGTATGAGTGCAAAGTCACATGTTAGGTACTGTAACTTCCAATCCAGATTCACATTTAAACCTGTCATCTTAAATGCTGTTTTGCTTGAGTATTCTATCAGATTTACTGTATGTGTTTATTTGATTGTGTGGTACGTAAAAAGCCAAAGATCCTGAGATGTGTGAAGCTTTATGTAGGCCACATGATATTTATACTAAAATGGTGTGAACCGCCTCCCTTCTGCACATCAGTGAATTCAGTCTTATAGTTTTTGCACCATGTTACTTGTGATGTTTTCTGTAATCCCACATTAGAAGTGTGCAGAAACACATTACGAGATGGTAAGACCTCTATGTCGGCTTCAATATGTGGTTCATTAGAGAGTCCCAAGTTCTATCCAATCTAACTGGACAAGTCAGCAGGGGGTCTGCATTAAAGACCAAAACTAAGCTAAGCGGTTTAACTCGTGATTAAAAACTCTGACTTAAAAATCATGGAGAAAACAAAAACAACTACTTCCATGATGCCACCAGTTCCTTAAGCTTTTAAAGGAATATTCAATAAAAGTTCAGCTCAATCGACAGCACTTGCGGCATAATGTTGATTACAACGTTAACTTCCACTCCTTTTCTTTAAAAGCAAAAAACAGTGAGGCGCTTCCAATGGAAGTGAATAGGGCCAGTCTGTAAATGATAAAATACACTACTCCAATTGTATAGAAGACAAAATGATTTTAGTCAGAGGCTGCATCCGAAACCGAATAGTAGTACGAAAAAGTAAGGATGTCTTAATTCAAAGTACTCATAAAAGAGTAGGCGAAAAGTACCGGATGACCTAACCAAGTCAAGACCAAGACCAGTGTGTGTTGAGACAAAGTCAAGACCAGAGCAACACTCCTCAAATTAATCTGAAAGATCCATATTTACTGCCTGAGATATGTCTTTTATTTAATCAGTAAATACTTGGCAAGTATTTGACCTACTACTTCCGGTGAGTCCTGATGGACACTTTGGCTGCGTCCGAAATCACATCCTCTTATTTTGAATAATTATTACTTCATGACCGCTAAAAGATGTTCTGTATGAGTGTGTAGAATGAATGTAATCCGGACGTACTACATTCACCATGTTGTCATTATCATGTAACCTACCAGCGTCAGTTGCGTCGCTTCACTGTCATTCACAAACCCGTAGTGTCCATCATATGCACACTTCAGAATCTCACCGGAAGTTATCCGGTACTTTTTGTCTACTCTACTGTGAATTCAGATATTCTTTTGTCACTTAGCCTACTGTTTTTCGCCTACTTTACAGTAGGGATGTATAGGATTTCGGATGCAGCCATCACTTTACATGAGGCCACAGGAGAGTGAAGCGACACAACTGACGCTGGTATGTCACATGATAAGGACAATATGGCGAATGCAATACGTCCGGATTACATATGCCCTGTCCCCGATTTCAGACCTGGTCAATGTTATTTTAGTTTTATTATTCATATTTTGAATTAGCTTTCATTTTTATATTTTTATTTTTCATGTTAATTTTTGTTTAACTTTAATTACTTGAATTGTTTTGTGCTTTTGTCATTTTATAGTTTTTTGCTATTTAGGTTTAGTTTGTGTATATGTTCAACTTCAGAACATTCCAATGAATCAACCAATCAGATCTGAAGGACAACTTTACAGTTCATGTCAAGTTTAGGCTTACAAACTCAGGGTTAAGTGATTATACATCAGTGGTATTCACTTTAACAGATCAATTGTAAATGCTTTCATAAAATTATTGGCTTCACATTTTCTGCTTTTAAATCCCCCACACATTGGCCCCATTGTAAGCACTTTATTTTTATGGTACTCAACATTATGCCACAAATGTTGTCGATTGAGCTTAACTCTGAACATAAATCAGTGCACATTTTGTGGGCTGCTACAGAGTATTGTTGTGTTAGAGGTGCATAAGCTGGCCTACTGTATAACTCTATACATGTCATTTCATTGTCCTTTTTAGGGAGTTAGTCTCCCACCTGGTGGTCATAATGTTAAACTCCATCTAAGTAGGACCATTGTGAAAGATAAGACAATAGTCTGTACGCACATAAAGAGCATTGATATGAAGGGTTTTGTCTAGGGTATACAATAAATGCTTCATAGAATCAGAAGTATTTTGTTGTGTTATTTTATTGGAACACTCCTCTCATTTATAGCATGAGTTTTCTTTTCAGATTTGAACGCACATATACATAGATTTCTGTTTGTTGTAACGTCATTCTTTATTTATTATCACTGATGTATGATTGTTCTTCGATCACATGTTGAGATTATTTCGCATTGCTAATTAATGTTCTGAATTAAGAGGTACAGCAGACAGGGAGTAATTAAGCTTCATGTTAATGAGTTACAGCTCAGTAAGTTCGAATAACATTAAGTATTAGACACAACTGGAGGAGGAGGGCTTCAGTGTGTGAGCTGTCAATTCATTCAAAGGTCTGCTCACATTTGGATAGAGAACACGTCAAATCCAGCACACGAGAGGATTAAGATATTAATATCAGTATCATCAATATCAGAAATGCGACATCAATATTAGAGACAGCATCAAATCCGTTCTTAAACTCACAGACGGGAGATGTTATGTAAACACTCAAAGTGCATATAAAATAATCTCATGAATGTTATGCAATCTGTCAACTTAGACTGCAGTGAGCGCGAGCACTCACTCACACACACACACACGCACGCGCACGCGCGCGTTGTGTTTTCATGTTTTATGGGGACATTCCATATACATATTGATTTTTATACTGTACAAACTGTATATTCTATTCCCCTAGCCTACTCTAACCCTAAACCTACCCGTCACAGAAAACGTTCTGCATTTTTACTTTTATTCAAAACACTTCATTAGTATGATTTAAGCTGTTTTCCTCGGGGAGCAAAAAAAAAACAAAAAAAAACATTCCCCATAAAGCCAAAATTTATTTCTATCCGGGTCCCAATAACGTAGGGAAAACCAGGCGCGCGCAAGCTCACTCACACACACACACACACACACACACACTTGGGTGGTTAGCTTAATGCATACTAAGGTGAAGAGAGAGATAAAATAAAGAGGTCATTGTGTTCTAGACAACATAATCGAGATTAATCATAAAGAAAACAGTCATTTTATTTTTAAACCCCATAAAGTCAAAGTGTGATCAGAGAGAAAAAAATGATACATATAGCAGTAGATTTGGAATGAACTAATAGTCAAGTCACTTTTATTTAGCGCGTAGGCTACAATACAGGTTGTTTCAAAGCAGATTTACAGTGATAAACAGGAAAATAATGATTCAGTGATGCAAACAGAATTCATAACTGCCGTAAAGCAGCTCTAAAAAGACAGTAGCCTATAAACAGTCATTATTCAGTTGAAATACGTTTCAGTTTCAGTTCGGTTCAATAACAGTGCAAAGTAGGCCTACATCAATTATGAAATGAGTTCAATTCAGCAATAAAGCACAGATCTTTAAATTGAAAAATTAATATAAAGAAATAAAAAATACATATGATATAGGCTACATATTAATTGCTTTTTTATCAGATATAACTTATTATGATTTGTTTCAAATATAAAATGGTTCCTTACCCACACAGACACACAATCAGTGTAAATTATTTATCCTTAAAAAAATCCAGAGAGATAAAAATAAATTATTAAATGAATGAATATTAATTTATTCTTATTGGTTGTCACTGGAATCTTCCCAGCAGAGGGCAGCACAACCTAAAGGAAGATCGCCGATCACACACACTGGCTTTGGAAAAATGTTCCTTTATAAAAACATGATTAAATGTTATAAATATTTTATTTGAAAGTATAAATGTGCAAAATTAATTAAAAACTAATATAATATATATAATATTTGTTTGTTTTACGTAGAAGTTTTGTTTTGTGGAAACTCATATGTCTCTGCAGCTCCATGACATAAACATAACAGTTAATTTGCAGATTCTATTTATATGTGACCCCATAATCAGGATTTCTCATTTCAATCTGAGGCATGAACAACAATAGACAAAATATGTGAATATTTTGCAAGTTATAGCCTACATAAACCATATCTTTCTGAATTGCATTTATTGAGCATATCACTCTTAGAAAAAAGGTTCAATGCAGTTCTATATAGGGTTCTTGACTCAATGTTAAAGAACACTTTATGTAAAAAAAATCAGGAGAAATTTCTTAAATGATTGCATAATACTTTCATTTTAACGGCTTATTTCTATTTTTTCTACTGATAAATATGTTTCATAAAATTGGCATAAAATTAAAAATTAATTAATTAAAACTAAGTCCATAAAATGATGGAACCCCTAAAAGGTTGTGCCTGTCTAGAACCTTTTCTTAAGAGTGTATCTTCCAGCTAAATGTCTTAAATGTACTACATTATAATTGTGAAACCTTGGACAGTCTATTAAATACAGGATCAAATAATAAAATGAACATCTTAGGAACTTTCCATGTCCTCCACCAAAGGAACATTGGCAAATTAAACACGCTTTACATTCACTCTGTGGCTTCTTCTTATTTAATTATAATTATTAATTGACTTAATCAGCTCAGCAAAAAGACTGGAGTGAAAGCCTCAACCTGCACGACATTTAATCTTTGAACTAATTCAAAATTCTCTGTCAAAATGAGCGCTGCTCTGAACCAGTTAACCTGAGAGATGTGACAGCAGTTCATCAACACGTTCTTCAATTAAAATGTCTATGAGGCAGATTTAAAAGGCTGTTGCATTTGAATGCCTCCATTAACACGTGTAATACAAAAGAAGGGTGAATACAAATGAGGTTTAAGAAAACAAATCCCTTTATAACATTTAACGCAGGAAAAAGAACTCTGTAACCATCTGTTCATTAAACCCGCTTAGATAGCAGTCTGTCAGAGAATCCAATAATGATGTTAGAAATAAACTGGTAATGGCAAGAGACTCCTTGTTGTTAGAAAGTCACGAAAAAGGGGGGTTTATTTCTGCCTCGCATAATAATAAGCATTTATTTCATTAGTTTTTTACAGACAGTTTACAGTAATATTATGTTAATATGTTATTCACAGTAAAAATGATGTGCATGCAATCAAAGCAAAACTAAAAGCCTGTTTTGATACATCTCTTAATGTCTTATTGTTGTAAATACTGCTGGACCTTACAGTAAAAATACATTGATGTTACAGGCTTTACAGTAAGGCATTTAAGTTATCGTGTTTTACTGTATATGCAATTTATCATGCTGAAACAAAACAGCTTGAATGTGAACATAGCAAACTCTGAGCTATTCAAACCTGTTTGTTAGTGTAAAATAATACTGATAACAATACAAGTGGTACGGTGGAACGCCACATAACGACTTTATCAAAATTGGTCTCTATATATAGCAATTCAAAGACACATTAGAGAGTCGAAAGTGTTTTGACCCATTAGAACTACTTGCCCCCAATTATTTTTTGCTTATCTTGAACTTTGGTAAATTGCCTCAACAGTGGCATGTATCTACATTTAAAACCGCTGTATATTATAATGTGTAGGCTATTTTGTGTGTATTTGTACTTAGTTATTCTGTGTAGCCTATATTCATTCTCCTATACAGTAAAGTGGTCAAAAGTGAAAATTGGTTCATTCAAACTTTTTATTAAATGCATGTTGTGAAGTTGTGCCAGGAGTGTAAAGTATGCACATTTCAATTGTATAATTTGTCATGAAGCAATGAAACATCGAATTGTGTGGGCGTCATTGGTCGTACCAAGGTTTCACTCATTATTCCCAGCCTATAATTTCATAAATAACAGAGCTGTCCTCTACGACCAATTAAGGAGGATATTATTAAAATGGCTAAATCTGGTCAATTGGTTCAGGATATTGCTCATGTGCAGGATGTGAATGGTCACAGTGTCCACAGAATTATTTCAGAGCACAGTGAGACCGCTATGCAGAATGTAAAGTGCTGTGGCTGGTCGAGGAAGACTAGTGAGCATTTTGACAGAAGGATGTAAATCACCTGAATGTGGGATCACCTCAAAACAGCTTCTAAACACCTGGATGAGATCTATAACATCCAATTTCATCTCGAACCGTACACTATAAAAAAAAAATCTGTTCAATTTACGGTAAAATACCGGCAGCTGTGGTTGCCAGAAATTTACTGTATAAAATACAGTTAGCAAGACTTTACGGTAGCAAGGTTTTACAGACTTAACTTAAAATTTACAGAAATAAACCGTATTTCATTATCTGATATAATGTTAATTTACCGACCTATTGAAGTATTAATATCTGTTTTGTTCCATTGTAATACACTAACAGCCAACAATCACAGGAGTGATGAGAGTCAAATGATCAATCAAAGCTCATCATAAACAGTCTTCCACAAGAAGGTTAATATTAATATATAGAAGCTGCACAGTGTCATTCACACAAACATTAAACACCATCATGGGAACACATATGGAATTTTAAAAAGGCAATAAACATTAATTTAACAACATTAAATGTCACATAAAACCCTAATGTGCATAACTGATTAGAAAAAGACTAAGCAAACTATGAAGAAACAGTTATTTCAACAAAAATACATAAAATGTGAAGTGTCACGCAGGGAATTGTGGGAAAGTCAATTTACGGTTTTTCACTGTAAATTACACAATGAGTTGTTCATTTTCACTTTCAAAAACTGTAAATTTAACGGTATTTTACAGTAAAATTACATGAAATGTACCATTAGATCTATCACAGTTATTTACCGTATATAGTAAGGAAAGGTTCTGTTAACCAATTAACAGTCTTTTACCGTTAAAATCACGATCATTTTTTACAGCCACTGGCTGTAGTTGAGGCTGGATTGAGAGGTTGTGTATCAGTAAAGGAATTTTATCTACTGCCAAAAAACAAAAACACATTGCATTTGCCAAAGAAAAAAAGGACTGGAGTGTGGAAGATTAGAGCCGTGTTCTGCAGTCCAACAAGTCAAAATTGAACAGCCTATTATAGCATTGGAAGGTGTCAGGTATGTTTGTAGGAGACAACTGAGTGGTTTAATACTAAATGCATGCGTGGCTCCATTAAGCACGACAGGGGAAGCATAATGGTATTGCATTAGGTGTTGGAATGATCTACAAAGTTGCTGGCACTTTGAAAATGGACCAATGCTTGCGAATCTTGCTGAACACAAGTATAGAGGATCTGTTTCGGAGATCAAATGTGTATTTTCCAACACGATAGCGATCCCAAACACACAGCCAACAAAGTTGTGCGCTATGAAAGTGTTCATGCTCAGCATTTTGAAGACTTCAATTGGCCTCCTTAGACCTTAATGCCATTGAAACCCTTTGGGAAATGAATAAGTTATGCAGGTCTTCCAGTGAAGCTCAACTTTGGGAAGAACTTAAGGAAGGAAGGGAAAAGGCATGACACATGCACAAAGTTCAGTGAGTCAATGCACAGGAGAATGGCTGTAATCAAAAGGGAGAACCAGCTAAATATTAATGTCAGTGAATGCTTTGTGAGCTTTTTGTTTTTCTATGCCTTTTTTGCATAAAACAATAAAACCCATATATTTTAGTGGAGTTTGCCTTTCTTGCCAAATAATTTAGTAATTTTAATACCTTAACCAAATTAGTGTATTCTTCCCATTGTGAATTTACAATTTATTTATGAATGAACCGTTCGTTTTAAAATCTTCCCTGTCCACTGACATTTGTGACATCCGCTTCAAACATTACAATGCTCATGATAACTTTTATTAACTCTACAACAAGTAAATCCACTTCACCAGCTAATTACTCTTACAGAGGAACCTCAAAAACGGAAGTTCAAAGACAATTAAAATTCCAAAAATGGCTGCGCGCTTGTTTCTCTGGCGCATAAGATCTATATCGTCCATATGGCAAGCTAAATTACAGTTAAACAACTAACAGATTTTTTATACTGTATGATTTTTAAAATAGTTCTCGTTGTTTTCCGTTAATATGACGAATATGCACAGCGGTATGGTGACGCTGAGGTTTCCTCACTGTGTGTGAGTGTGTTGAGGAGGGTGTTGTGCAGAAGAGGAGTGTGTGTGTGTGTGTGTGTGTGTGTGTGTGTGTGTGTGTGTGTGTGTGTGTGTGTGTGTGTGTGAAGCAGCGCTGGCTGCTGGTGCTGATGCTGTACAGACACTGATGCTCTTGGAGACTCTTCAGCACCTGGACAGATCCGCGACTCCGTTTAAACACTCGGCTTTTGGGCAAAAAGTGCCATTAAGACAACATGTAGCTTCTTAAAAAGTGCCCTACTATCCTAAAGCGTCAAGCAACCAAACTTTTGCAGCGGGAGATCATCGTTATCACCCTGATGAGTGAATTACCGTTGACTGCGGCAAACTGTTCCCTACAGGAGTCCATGGTGCCGTCAAGCTCACGCGGGGGTCGGAGGACATTTACCCGCGTATCAACACGACATGTTAACGGACGGCTGAATGAAATGCACTTATTTCCTCTACAGCAGCATAGGTTTAATATATGAACAACTGAGGGAAATATTCAAGGATTCATCTACAAATCACACATTGCAGCAAACAGGTAAGTCTAACTCCATCACTGTTCTATTTTACAGCAGCTTTACTGTAACGAGCTTACCGAGGAGACAAAACCTAAAATCCTAAACAACAGCATTTCTCGGCATCATAGTGCATGATAATCAATTTCAGTATGATGTCCAGAAATGCTGTAGGTAGATAGCTCTCTAGGTTTGGAGACACAGACAAAAGGTTTAAGTTTGGAATTGATTTCAGGATCACTTAAACTGATGTACTGTAAATGCAGCAAAAACTTTCCTGATGAATCATGGATGTGTATCAAGTGTTTTCATGATATGAGGCGAGACATGAAAAACTGTCATTGATATAATGAAGATGGATTCTTACCGCACCAATACCTAGCATACATTAACTAGTCAATAAAACCTGCTCAGGTGAAGCTGATGAAGCATATGATCGAATGCTATTACGTGCTTCATGACATATTTTGTCAGAATCTTCTGTACATTGCATGACTATGCTGACTTCTGATAAAGTAAACTCCCAACAAAAATGTCCAATATAGCCAAATGTGAGAGAATACATTTCTTTTTATTTTAAATTCACAAGCTAAAGTCTTTTGTTTGGCCACTCTGCAAATATCACCCCACTCGCACGTTAATTTGCCATCAAATCTTAATATTCTCATCACCGCTATCTTAATTAACTGGCTCCAAGTCATTAGTCATGTGAGGAAGAATATGAATATAATTATGCAAATTCGAATGCCAAGTTTCAGAGATTATCATGACAATGATCCCTAAATGTTTTTTTTTTTTTTTTTTGTTTTTTTTTGATGTGAAGCGTTTTTGGTTTTCTAAACAGCATTGAACTTTAGTATTGCATGATGAATCCCCCAAAGAAAACACAATTCAGTGTGTAAAAGGAAAGTAAGAAATTCAAAGTCAGGTAGTTTTCTGATTCTGCATTTCTAACAGCCCTTAAGATTTGCATATTCATGACAGCACTTATGCTATATTCCAAAGAGTTATGATAGCCGACACTCTTCCTTGCATATATTTGCATAATGTTTACCAACATTAAGAGGCAGGAGGGCGAAGCCGCCATGTGGGCCGGTGTCCAGCAATCATTTAAACAGGATGACAGCGATGCCAAGGATATCATATATTTACAGCTCTAATTTCTATACATAATCTTATTTAATTAATCACAAAAAAAAAAAAAATATCCTTCATGAAATGGATTTTTTTAAATGCATATTGATTTCGCAAGAGGCAAAAATACATTTCTCCAGGTCAAGACACTTGTTAAACTTTAGAGAATATATTTCATTTTCAAGCATGAACAATTGCAGTGCCAGTAAGATGTATTACTGGAGCCCTGTGCAATTTGGTGTGAGGGTGCGGAGACAGGGGAAGATGGTGCAGAGGTAGTGTTCTCTATCTATCACCTCCATGCTGTTTACCTGACTATACGAAAGACATTATCAGATTCAGAGCAAAGGGAAATACTGACAACAGCCATTTGTCAGCATGATAGGGCATTTATATCAGAACCAGAGCCAGCGCGGGAACCCCCCTAACCATTAAAGCATCTTTAGTCTTCATGATGTTATCAAGAATGTAAATGTTCATTTATCTAATCCCGTAATCACTCAATAAGAAATAATTAAACTCATTTTTATTAAAGTAAAGGTGTAGAGTGCCAAGTGGCCAAATAAGATATCAGCAAGCATGATGAACGAGGCAGTATAATACAGCCCCATACTGTACTTGTGAATTACTTGGTTGTGCTGTGCATAATCTCAGCGCAGAGCTCTGCTAGTTGTGTCAGAGGTTTATATATAGACCTTTAAATAACCTCTGAGGTGTAATCTATCTCCATGCCACTTAACCAAGGTCTCCCTATTTGCCAGAAGAGATCGGGAGTGAAAAAAGGCCCCTGGCAAGAGTTTCTTATCTCTGTAGAGATGAGATGGCAGACGGGCCGTAAAAGCCGTGGATGTTAGACTGCGGGGGTGATGGACGTTTGGGTGAAAAGTCATAAGGGTGACAAATGCCTCTGTGGTGACAGTAATGTAATGGTAATCAGGGTCTCTAGGTGATCTGAATATTCATGCCTGGGTGAACATTTTGCTGAATTTTTAGAGAGGATTATTCTGTTAAGTGCACAAAGCAATGCCAATAATCTACAGTTGAGCAAAATTAAGAATAGATGAGTCTGACTATCTATCTATCTATCTATCTATCTATCTATCTATCTATCTATCTATCTATCTATCTATCTATCTATCTATCTATCTATCTGTCTGTCTATATATAGCTAGCTATCTACAGTATCTAGTCAAGATAAGTAAAACTGTGAATGATTACTTGACAATCATTCTCGGATGCATTCAATTATTTAAAAGTGACAGTAAACACATTTGAAATGTTACAAATGAATGCTTATACTTCAAACAAATGCTGTTTTTTTTTACTTTTTATTTATCAAATATTGATTGATTGAAGTTTATTTCGAGCAAAATAAAATAAAATAATATATACATATATATTAACACACACACACACAAATAAAAAAATAAAAATAACATAGCACGGCTTATCTCCCATATACATAGATATGAATATATACACACATATTATTTACACTTATAATAATAGTTGCTCGAAAGGGAGTGGAAAGAAGTATAACTTATTTGCTCCCACCCCCAAATCCTTTGAAAAAAGTTTTTTTTTAAAGTTTTGACAAAAATATTAAGCAGCACAATTGTTTTCAACATTGATCAGAAATGTTTCTTGAGCATCAAATCATCATATTAGAATGATTTCTGAAGGATCATGTGACGCTGAAGACTGGAGTAATGATGCTGAAAATTCAGCTTTTATAGATAGATATAGATAGCATAGAAGTGTTTCAGCATAGATATTACAATAGAAAACAGGTGCTTTTTATTATAAAAAGTATTTCACAATATATCTGTTTTTATTGTTTTAAATAAAGGCTTGGTGAGCATAAGATAGCCTGCTTTTTATTACAAAAATCTTACTGACCCCAAAATTTCGAATCATATACTGTACACTTCTTTATATTTAACAAATTTATGGACAAAGATTATTTACCCAGAATGCCATTACTTGTTGAATTTCTCTGAATTTTAATTCAGTATATTCCTAATGTAATTCAAATTCCAACTTATGAATTGAAAATGAGCTATTGTTTTTATTCTAAATGTTGCCCAACACTAATATCCACATGAGACCACGTGATACTGAAACGTTGTACAATAATTTTGCATTTGAGCATCACAAAAATCCTTTACCGTGCATCAAAACGTCTTCCCCCCCCCCTTTCCAGGATGTCAGTAAACGTGTCTCTCCTGTCGGCGAGTCCGAAGGGCATTTGGGAAAACTCCTCTCTGCCGAATGCCTCCCTTCCTCGCTTTTTCTCTGACTGGGAAACCCCCACATTCACAGTGGCCGCTCGCTTCCGTGTGGCGGCCACCCTGGTGCTCTTCGTCTTCGCGGCGATCAGTAACCTCTCAGTGCTGATCAGCGTGACCCGGGGTCGAGGACGGCGTCTGGCCTCACACCTGAGACCTCTCATCGGCAGCCTGGCCTCCGCTGACCTGGTCATGACTTTTGTGGTGATGCCACTCGACGCCATATGGAATATCACAGTGCAGTGGTATGCCGGCGACGCCATGTGCAAGCTCCTCTGCTTCCTCAAGCTCTTCGCCATGCACTCGTCAGCATTCATCCTGGTGGTGGTGAGTCTGGACAGGCATCATGCAATCCTCCACCCACTAGAAGCTCTGGATGCGGGTCGCAGGAACAAGAAGATGCTGCTGGCTGCCTGGATCCTCAGCCTCCTGCTCGCCTCGCCACAGGTACGGCAACAAGATGTCATGTTAATTGGGGTTGTCATGTGTGGGACTTGTCTTGTTATGAAGCAGCACAAAACTGTCTCGAAGGATTTATAGATGGATGATAATGTTGTTGTTGTTTGAAAACACAAAGGTGATGTCTTTTTTTCAGTAAAATACTTAGTCCAATTTACAGCTTAATATGAAGAGACAACTATAATCATGTTTCTTACTCTAGTCTACACTATAACCAGTTACATAATTCATATCCCACACGAGCCTTGCCTTTGAAATAATAGTTGACGGACTGTATTGGTTAAAACAGACAAAACACAGCTTTTCTATAATTAATACAGGTATTTTAGATACAGTTTGTAGTGCCAATAAACCCAAATGACATAGCTATGACAATGACTTCAGATAAGTTAATAAAAACAACTGTTGTTAAACAATCAGCTGTAAAACCAAATTTAAAACCAGCGATACAAAGCTGTTTGCTAGTTTCTTGAAGACAAAACATTTACTATTTATTGGCGTTCAGTATAATTTTGCTATTAATGTTCATAATAATTTGTAAGGAGCTTATTCATCCTTTTGACCACAAGATACACCTGAAACATGCACATTTTAGCGTCCAGTCAAGAAAGCCTCGGTGCTTCAGCTTTAGCAAGCCGTTCGTAACTTGATTTCCCAGAAAAATGCAACGTATCCCACTAGCAACGTAACACGGATTCAATTCGTAATATGAGAAGGTGGAAGTACTTGTTTATCCCACCAATCATAGATGGACAAAGTGTTCTGGAAACCTGTTTGAAAACAGCTGTGTAATTCCAGTTGGAGATGTTAGTGGTGCAAAAATGACACACTTCACCTTTTGTGGAAGAAAAGTGGCACATAGCCAAACTGAACCGAGTTTAGTTATCTTTCAAATTAAAATGGTGGATGTCGTTTGTATTTAGGGAAATTGCATTTTCAGTCTGCCACACACTTTTCCTGATAGCCATCTAAGCTTGAGCATTTCATTAAGCAATCAGTTGTAGCTTAAAGTGGTGCAATAACTGACCCTGGATCAGTGACTCTTCAGTGAGCACTTGCTGCATTGATTATAGATCCTATTTGTCAAGCTAGACTAGTCCCGGGGCATTTTCTGTAACCTTTAAAATGCCTGACTGAATCTTGTCAGTGTGTCTTTGTTTCTCTCCACACACTTAATTCCAGTAGTGTCGTTTTTAGCAGCCTGTGGATGTGACCATGGCGTTTAATATGATTACAAGTGAGATAAAGAAGCCTGTCTGAGACAAGGTCAGTCAGGCAGCCATGGATAATGCGAAAGAGATACAACTATTAAGACGGAGTGGGTGGGGAATTGTAGATATCAATATATCTTAGCTCCTCGCTCCTGTATTCTGTTCTGAAACTTCTCTGTTCCAGAGAAAAATAAGGGCTTCCCTCTGTCACACTGTGTGCTACCTGATAAATCCAACCGTGCTGGAGAATATAGAGATGTCTCATGGAAAAATAATGCTGACATGGAGCAAATTCATTTCTTGGTAACACTTTAGAATAGTGGTCCGTCATTAATGAGTAACTATGCAGGAAGTAATGCAGGACCAATGAGTAGTACATTAACACTTTAGCTACTACTATTAAAGTTTTAGTTGATCCAAAAATGAAAATTCTGTCAGTAATTACTCACCCTCATGTTGCTCCAACCCCGTAAGACTTTCGTTCATCTTCGGAACACAAATTAAGATATTTTTGATTAAATCTGAGAGCTGGATCACTCCTCCATAGGCTTCTTAAGGGGTCGAAACTGACCGGCCCAAAAGTTATGAAAGACATCGTTAAAATAGTCCGAGTGACTAGTGGCTCCAGCTTAAGTTTATCAAGCGACAAAAATACTTTTTGTGCGCAAAAAACAAACAAAAATAACGACTTTATTCAACTATTCATTTCCTTCTCTGTGGGCCGTGAGATTTCACGTAGTGATATTGCGCAAAGCTTCTAGGTTGTACGTCACACGCAGGCTCACTATTGGCCGACGCTGCCAACTTTTGAGGTTAGCTTGGCGTGAGACTTCTCCAACGGGGGGGGGGGGTTGTGTTGCGAAAGACACGCAAGCTCTTTCGCTCGCTTACCTCTCTGCCGTCGTGCGCGGTTAGAACCGCGCCGTTAAGAGCTCAACAACACATCTGTCTCGCATGCACGCTCGCGCTAGATTACAGGATATTTTAACTAATTTGCGGTAAAACTAGTCGATCACGAATGGCTCAACTGGTAGATCTATAGATAAACTTATCTTTCAGGCATTTGACCGACCGGGTTGACACTTCAGCGTGAGAAATCGGGTGTGTGGCGTGAGAGCGTGAGTATTGGCTCAATTGCGTGAGTCTCACGCTGAATGCGTGAGAGTTGGCAGCCCTGCTATTGGCCGACGCTGGTCATGTGTGTGTGATGCGTGTGACGTACCAACCTAGAAGCTTTGCGCAGTTTCACTACGTGAAATCTCGAGGCCCACAGAGAAGGAAATTAATAGTTGAATAAAGTCGTTATTTTTGTTTGTTTTTTCTGCACAAAAAGTATTCTCGTCGCTTGATAAACTTATGATTAACTTTTGGGCCGGTCAGTTTCGATCCCTTAAGAAGCCTATGGAGGAGTGATCCAGCTCACAGATTTAATAAAAAAATATCTTAATTTGTGTTCTGAAGATGAACGAAGGTCTTACGGGGTTGAGCAACATGAGGGCGAGTAATTACTGACATAATTTTCATTTTTGGGTGAACTAACCCTTTAACTAATAGAAACAAGCTTAACTAATCAGTAATTTCGAATTTAGGTGATAGTTCCTTATTAGGTAATCAATAATTACTTAATGAGATTAGCCTCATTAATAACTATTAACTGACAAATTATAAAGAACATTATCGTGTGTCTGAGACGTAATCAGTCATCTTTTTTACTCTGAATTTAGTCATAAAATGCATCACTAATTACTCAAGCGGTACCTAGTCACTATGCAGGAACTACTAGTGATCTGGAACATCTTTAAAATAATAGTCCAGATCACTAGTAGTTCCTGCATAGTGACTAGTCTTCCCGATTCGCCCTCACCTGTTCGTTGTTCTGTTGATTGCCATCCCTGTGTATTTAAGCCCTCAGTTTCTTCAGTGCTTTTTCTTGCGTTGATATTAATAGTGTTATGCTAGTGTGTTCATTAAAATGCCTTGTGCTTTAATTTCCTCTCATCGACACTTTTCTTTATAAATTGCTTTTTATCGTTTCAGTTATTTATTTTCAGGGCAATTAAGGCTGAAGAAGTTGACTTTGTGCAGTGTGTAACACATGGAAGCTTCCAGCACCGCTGGCAGGAAACAGCCTACAACATGTTCCACTTTATCACCCTGTATGTGTTCCCTCTGCTGGTAATGAGCTTCTGCTATACTCGAATCCTTGTGGAAATCAACCGGCAGATGCCTCGTGGTAAAGGTGACTGACTTTTGCTCTCTTCTGACATGGTATCTGTCATTGATAAACAGCGTAACTGCATCCAAATTCACAGTTTCATATGTACTGAATTTGATGAAAAACTTGGTTCTCAACCCCTGATGATGTACAGTAGTGGCCAAGTGATGTCCGGCCTAGGAAATTTGATGAGAGAACTATTTGAATAAAGATTATTCAAAGTAAGAATATTGCTAGTTTTCATTTGTGATGATAACGCAATGAAACATGCTAAATTCTGTGGACATAATTTTTGGCCAGGCTGTCATTCAAAGAAATTATGAACACATGCCAAAACAAGAGAGAACCAACAAAATATGAATAACTGATTATGATGTTGTCAATGTATGCTTTTTTTCTGTGAGCTTTTTGTTTTTATATGTATTTTTTTTATATAGTAAAATAAAACCTGTAGCTGTAGTTTGCCTTCTTTGCCAAATAATTTTGTCAGATAAATAGCTTAACCAAGTTTAGTGTTTTTATTTTATTTATTTTTTAATTAATTTATTAAAAATATTTTGGTTTTATCAAATTTGTAGGGTCATTAAAAATAAATATCTCCTCAGGACATCACTTTTGGCCACTACTGTATATTCTATCTAGGGCTTCAACTTTTAAATTAATTCAGTTTTATTACAAATTTCTAAAAAGAAACAAGTATTTTTAAGTCTTTCATGTGGTGTGATGGATCACTGCAGCTGCCTCAATTCAAACAGGAGTTCAAGTTATCCAACACTGCAAATTGTTTCTTAACCTGTTGATGTCTTATTTATATACGGACTATATCAATTCTCTTATTCTGCAAAATGTTTGTAATCTTTAGAGGCCATCAGACATCATTATGATTGCTTATATCTTGAAAACAGTTTGGAAAAATAATTCATATGTAAAAAATAATCTTGTTTTCAAGCTTCTTTTTCTGACCCCTCAGGGTTTAAGCACAAACTCACTTAATTTAGAATATATATATATTTCAAATACAAGACATAATACCATAAAATGATTTTGCTTCTGAAATAAATGTATCTTAATTTAAGATGAAAAAAAAAGATATTTTTTAATGAAAATCAAGACAAAAATATGAAGCAAAAAAAAAAAAGATTAATTTTTATTTTTGATGTATAAAACTGTTTCTGGATCAGAATGATAAAGCAGGCCAGACAGCACATGCCTCACATGTCCCATCCTATGTTTGCTCTTGTAGGTGGAGAACCTTGTCTGAGACGCAGTGGAACCGACATAATCCCGAAGGCACGGATGAAGACCCTGAAGATGACCATCATCATTGTGGCATCATTTGTGGTGTGCTGGACGCCGTACTACCTGCTCGGCATCTGGTACTGGTTCCAGCCTCGAATGCTGCAGTTGATGCCGGAATACGTCCATCACGCCCTCTTCGTCTTCGGGAACCTCAACACGTGCTGCGATCCGGTCATCTACGGTTTCTTCACACCCTCGTTCCGAGCGGACATAGCCAGCTGCTTCTGCAGAAGGAATCACAACTCTTCTCCTAAATCATTGGACCGACTCTCCGCAAGGAGAGGGGGCGCAAGCGGAGAAGCCGAGTCGGACCTGGGAAGCGGTGACCAGCCCAGCGGACAACAAGCATAGAGGGTCAAAACACCTCAGTGAGCTAGAGTTACAATTTGAGGTGCTGAACATGAAATATGGAGCTTTCACTCTGTGTCCAGACATCTATATATCGTCGCTGTCAGACGGGAAATCATTTCTATTGGTCGCCCTTTACGCCTGACTGTGGGTTTTTGCAAACATTTAACCAATGAAAATTATTAGAAGGAGCTTTTGACTAAACCTCCTAACTCAAACTGTCAGTCAAACCTCATAACTCCACCCACCTCTATCGAGAATGAAGTGCCAAACACATTTTAGACCATCTCTGCTTGTTTGCAATGCGAGGGTAAATAAACAACTGGTTGTTTGAGTAGTACAGCATTTTATTTACTCAAGAAACTATATATAAAGGCTAATGTTTACATGTTTGAGGAACGGAGAAGAGTGTCTTAAGCCTTATTCGGACGGTAATTGTTTCTCATGGGGTCGGAAGGTATTTTCAACATTTACATAGGTTAGTTGGTGATTTTTATTGCTATCCGAATCCAGAATATCAGTGTTTTTTCTCCCACCACCCGCGTAAAAATCCCAGCCAAATTACCTACTGTTTTTAACAAACACCAAGGTCGTGTGGTAATTTAATTGCCGTCCGAATCCACATCTCTGCGTTTACAAGAGATCACTTCAAAATTCACTGTTTAAATCCTTTTTGATCACTGCCGAGCACCATACGTAGATAACTGTTGTACTTCACTGTAATATGCATGAATTTTAAAGATGTACACTTTTATTACTGAAATGCTGGAAAGTATTTACATGAACAATATTTGGTAACGCTTTAGATTACAGCCCGGAAAGTACTGTGTAATTAAAGCGATTTTACAGCGTAACCTTATGTAATTATAGTGTACCTGTAAAGTACTTACAATATAAGTATATGGGAACAATATTTTAAGTTTGGGGAATAAAGGGGTAACAACCAATTAAAAATGATTTATATATATAAGTTTTATAGAACTAAGGGGTACTTATTCTACTATTATGATATAACAATCTTACATTTGGGAGCAATTTAGCAAGAACATACACTGTGTACCTTTTTGAAATAATGGTGAACCAGTACATTGTGTATAAGCTTTTTAAAAATTACAGGGTACATATCTATGCATTTATAAAGTAATCTTTTTAACAAAAGTGCACTGAAAATGAAAACTATTGCAACTTTTGCTTAAATATTGGGGAAAGATACTCTTGTTTCATGTAGTGGTGCTTGTTACCCTCTTGTTCCATGTAGTTACAGGGTAAGAACAATAAAAATGCATACACACAATCTTATATCACTGACTCAAGTGATATACTGACCCAATATTTAAGCAAAAGTTGCAATAGTTTTCATTTTCAGTGCACTTTTGTTAAAAAGATTACTTTATAAATGCATAGATATGTACCCTGTGATTTTAAAAAAGCCTATACAGTATGTATTGGTACACAATTATTACAAAAAGGTACGCAGTGCATGTTCTCGCTAAATTGCTTCCAAATGTAAGATTGCTGTATTATAATAGTAAAATAAGTACCCCTTAGTTCTATAATACTTACAGTATAAATATTTTTTTAATTATCCTGGTTGTTACCCCAGGATAATTACTGAAAGTTACTCTGTAAATTCCTCTTAATTAAACAGTATTTTCGGGGTTGTAATTTAAAGCGTTACCCAATATTTCATCACAGCTCCACCTCAGCGAACAAAAAGGAGAAAGAGAAAAAAGCACGTAAACATTTGAAACGGGCCGTTATTGTGGCAGCAATATATGAAACAATTTTTAAAAATGTAGGCTACTATGCACAACATTAAAAATACAAACCAAGCAGCTTTATCTTTACCTCATGTAGCCTAAATAAGAGGCTGCATTAACTTGTTTATGCTAAATTCAATATTTTTAAAATTACATCCTTTTGAGATATAATGCCAAACAGAAAACCATTTCAAATATATCGTACGCGCGTCTAGCTTCCTATTTTAAAAAATATTATTGCAAGCATATTACATTTTATTTACAGCAGACAATCATGCGACTGACCAAGCGAGCAGCGCGTTCTCGGGATTACAAAACTCGTTCCTCCACCGTCAATAAATCGCCATCCGAATGCATGAGCTTTATCACTGAGGTGCCATGCAAATTTATTATAACAAACGTCCACATGAGAAACAATTACCATCCGAATAGGGCTAGTCTAGCATTTGTCGTTGAGTGAGTGAGTCACAGCCAATACTGTCTTCAAGCCTGTGCGAAGCACTTCATCTTTTATATCATGAGATTTTGGCCAAATGACTGAGCGTCCACATAGCTACAATAAACCTTATAACCTGTAAGATGATGAAAATGTAATGCGATACACTTACTGCCTCAGATGCAGATGTTCTGATGACGGATAAAACACACGTCTGACATTCACTGGTCAAAAACCTCGTAACTTCATTTGAGCTTGATTTAGGTGAAATGTTAATGACAAATGCAAGTGTCTGACCATATATATAAAGCCACAATATCAACTTTTTATTTTTTAAATAATTAAACTTTTGTCATGTTTTTTCCATTTCCTGAAAAGTACTAGTTTTGGACAAGGTTTCCGCCCGACAGCGACGATATGCTGCTGATGGTGTCTTCTATTTATGGTATGTGCAAGTATAATGCGTTCACTTGAATTGGGTGAATGCACTTACTATTGAACATGGAACAGCAAGAGTATCACATTGTGGTTTCAAGCTTGGATCTTCTAGAAAGATGTAACAACAGGTACATTTGAATGTAAAATACCAAACGGCAGCACAATATCTCAGGCAATACCTTGAATGTGAGATATTTGCCTGTCTGGAACAGGGTAATAAATATCCAGTGCCTCATTAATGGACCACAAGCATAACAGCTTACGTGTTTGGAATCAGTTGTCGGTGATCCCGAATTAATTATAGCTCAGAGTTCAGAGACACAACCCCAGTTAAAAGCTTCTCTGACACATTGCTTCACTAACATTTCATCTCCGCCCCCGTTTAGGAATGTCAATTAATGTTTTAAAAATGGCCTTAGCACATAAATCATTCATTCAAATGTTTAGGCTTGCCGTGTTGATCTGTGGATTCACCATAGACGTGTTTCACTGAATTCATTCATTCTTGTTTGCGGTTTATTGTAGTGATGATATTGCATGGCTCTCCAGAAAACTATCTTTGTGGTGTGTGCTTGTGATTAAAAATGTATGTGGATGGATGGACTGTCCAGCCTTAAAGGGATAGTTTAACTCAAGCCATGTTGTTGAAAACCTGTTTTTCTGAGGAACATGAATTGAGAATTTTGGAGAATCTTTACACAACTTGTTTCCATACAAGTACAGTTTATGGTGACCTGCCGAGCTCAAAAAAAGCTTTATGTTTTATCATTTCATATTATTCACGCCATATTCCAAGTCTTATGAAGCCGTACAAAAGCCTTGAGTCTTCATTCATTCTCAATTAAAATAATTCGCACATGTATTGTTGGACATCAGTATCATCAAAAATCGCTGGCAATAGCAAATATGCAACATATTTGAGAGGATTGCATAGATGTTTTGATTTAAAAAGGACCTGTTATGCCCTTTTACAAAGTCTTGATTTTTGTAAAAGGGCAAGATGATTGCTTGAATGTTCAAAAAAGTCATTATTTTCCCCATATTCTCCATTGTTGCAGCTCCTCTCTTCCCAGTCTGTCAGTAACGCTCTGTTTAGTTCCTGTCTCTATGAAGCCCCTCCTTCTGAAAAGCACAATGAGCTCTGATTGGTCAGCCGGACCAGTGTGTTGTGATTGGTCAACCGCTTCGAGTATGTTCGAGAAATGTCCCGCTCCTTACCATAACCTTGAGTTTCAACATTTCAAGTATGCATTGGGCGGGAATTATTTAAATGAGGAATATTGTGACGTGTTCGTTCCCGGAAGAAAACTCAAGACTACAATGGAGGCGTTTCAGGGAGTTCAGAAACAGTGACACTGATATAGAGAATAACTGCCTTTGAGTGACTTTACGCTTTGCAGACATTTTACA
Source organism: Rhinichthys klamathensis goyatoka (assembly GCF_029890125.1). NCBI lineage: Eukaryota > Metazoa > Chordata > Actinopteri > Cypriniformes > Leuciscidae > Rhinichthys > Rhinichthys klamathensis. The sequence goes on from NW_026606605.1 coordinate 2,406,536, forward strand.
TGTTCAAACAGCAACATTACGCACTAAAGAAAAGTAAAAATGTACAAAAGCATAATGGGAGACGGCCCCTTTAAAAGTGTATAATGGCTTAAATTTTGGTTGAAGCTTTGCAGTCTATGGTCACTATGAACTGTATATGTAAAACGGTTGCGTAAAGAATCAAAATTCTGATTTTGTGTTTCCACAGCAAAATTACACGGTTTGGAATGACATGAATGAGGAAATAATGAGAGAACATTTTTGGGTGAACACTTCAGGATCTGAATGAATGTGATTGCTGTTACAATGTGCTTCAAAGATGGTTAACAGTGTATATAGTATATATAAAGAAAAACAAAAGCACCTCGTGTGTCTCTTTTTTTAAATTGACAGAGAATTGTAAAGGCATAATAATGGTCAACTCAACAAAATGGCCGTTTGGAGCTTGAGGAGATTGATCAGGGTTCTCTGAGGAGCTGGATTGTGTCCAGACAATTCATGGGAAAATTAGGTTGTGTGTCCTTTGTGTTTTGAAGGATAATCATGAGGTTTCTTGTTAAAAAAGAGTGATGCTTAAAAGGGCTCAGATGATGGGGATGATATTACTCATTCTCATAAGTCATCAAACTAAATAAATATTATGAAATAACACAAATGGAAATATATGTGGAACCAAAAATACCCTAAATTATCTTATATTTGAGCTTGTTTAAATTGGCCACCCTGTCTAGATTACAGCTCAGTATTTGGAGTGGACGTTCTACAGCTTTTTGGCTGTTTTTGCGGTTACTTCACTCTAAAAAAACGATTTAATGGATTTGTTAACATATACATTCCCTAAATGATCTCGCTTCTCTAAAGATGCAACCCTGTCTAGATTATAGATTTGCTCACTCTGGGCATTGATTTCACCTGGGATGCTTTTTAAACCGAATCGATGTATGTTGACTGCTTTTTCTTCCCTATTTAGTCCAATTAACAAATACACAAAAGTAAAAAAAATAAAAAATACAATAAGGTTGTAGTTTGACCTGATTTTTCAATTACAAAGTAGGCTTCCTTAAAAGGTTTCACAGTAGGGTTTGGACAATATCAGCATTAATCCTTATAAATTCATGGGTTAAATTTGAAGATTATTAGGTCAGACTCAGCACACATAAACAGCTTGAGTCACTGATTGGGTTAGTGCACAACAGCCCATTTAGAACACTGTTAAAATGTGGGTTATATATAGCTTATGTATATGTTTTCATAGATTGCATTGTCCCTTATTGATGCAAAGTAATCACAAAAAAAAAAAAAAACAGATAAGGATTTATTATAATATTATCTAAAACTCCACTTTGCCAAGAGCATTTTCTAATATTTGTAGGACACAGTATAATTGCACCATAAAGCACTTTAGATGCGTTTAACTTAAACCTGCCTTAGTGAATTGGCAACTTAATTTCATTGAAAGTCTTTGGGATGTGCTGGAGGAGACTTTACAGAGTGCTGGACTCTTGCATCGACAATACAAGAGTTTGACCAAAAATGTATGCACCTCTTGATGGAAATAACATCACAACATTTAAGGTTTGGACTCAGAGGAGCCAATTTTCAATGTGTGAAAATGATTATTCATGCTCCTCCCTCCCAACCATTCTTTCACAATTTAAGCCTACAATTATAACTAACTTCATATTGATATTCTTCATCTTTAACAACTTAAGAAGTTGGCCACTATTAACAATCACACAAAAAGGATGGGACAATTTTCCCAGCATGCTTTTATACGGACTGTATATAGTGTTATTTTGTGCGTTTTTCAAAATAAATATAATATAAATTTTATTGGTCATGTACCAAATGTAGTTCATTCAGATCTACTTACACTTTTACTCACACTTTCTCAATTTATAAGGTATATTTAATTGATTTTACAGCTTTAAAATGTTTTTTAGAGAACAAATCTCCAGTTAGGTCTATTCCTGCATGCGGTGTCACTTTATAAATGAATCTTTTGCTAAGCATCTAATATCTTAATAAATCTGCCATCAACAGCACAGAAAAGCAATTAACATGGAGAGCGTGCATTTTGGTGTAATTGTTTTCAGTGGAAGGTGTGAGAAAATGTATTCAGTGACAGGATAAAACAACAGGTCTCCTATTTTTAGGCAGTTTTAACATTTTGACACTGAGAAGTGACTGCTAGTGGAGATGAACATTATTTAACACACAAAAAAACCATCAAATGGTGGTGTCTGCACATAAACCACTCAGTGTGATGGCCCTGTTGCAGTGTGTGAGATGTTGACAGGTCTCTCTGCAGTAAACACACCACCACAGTAATCACATCATCTCACTCGTGTTGCTGTGAGAATGAAAGCGCACATCAAAATGCTTGGCTTTTCTCTCCTGTGACTCCGTTAGACAAAAACAGGTGCACTTGATTCTCTGAGTGATTAGACAGTATTTAATGACCTTTAATGAGCAAGATGAAACCAGCCCCTCCAATCACCTGCCAACACATGTCGTGGCTTAATTGAACTTAATGAAAGTGATAAACAGAACAGGACACTTGAAACAGAACACAGCCTCATCCAATAATAATATGATTACATTGTGATGTTATGAAGACTTTATGAGCTATATGGTAATAGAGCGCTGGCTAATTATCGTGGATGCATAACAAAGCATACAGCATATGCTAAACATATGCAAAATAGCTTCAAGCAACTGTGACATCTGCTTTAATGTGAGGCAGTGGGATTTTTTTTAAGTGGGAATTAAGTGGGATTATTAATATGTACACATATTTATGTATAGCCTATATACTGTATATATATATATATATATACACTCACCGGCCACTTTATTAGGTACACCTGTCCAACTGCTCGTTAACACTTAATTTCTAAGCAGCCAATCACATGGCGGCAACTCAGTGCATTTAGGCATGTAGACATGGTCAAGACAATCTCCTGCAGTTCAAACCGAGCATCAGTATGGGGAAGAAAGGTGATTTGAGTGACTTTGAATGTGGCATGATTGTTGGTGCCAGAAGGGCTGGTCTGAGTATTTCAGAAACTGCTAATCTACTGGGATTTTCACGCACAACCATCTCTAGGGTTTACAGAGAATGGTCCGAAAAAGAAAAAACATCCAGTGAGCGGCAGTTCTGTGGGCGGAAATGCCTTGTTGATGCCAGAGGTCAGAGGAGAATGGCCAGGCTGGTTCGAGCTGATAGAAGGGCAACAGTGACTGAAATAACCACTCGTTACAACCGAGGTATGCAGCAAAGCATTTGTGAAGCCACAACACGCACAACCTTGAGGCGGATGGGCTACAACAGCAGAAGACTCCACCGGGTACCACTCATCTCCACTACAAATAGGAAAAAGAGGCTACAATTTGCAAGAGCTCACCAAAATTGAACAGTTGAAGACTGGAAAAATGTTGCCTGGTCTGATGAGTCTCGATTTCTGTTGAGACATTCAGATGTTAGAGTCAGAATTTGGCGTAAACAGAATGAGAACATGGAACCATCATGCCTTGTTACCACTGTGCAGGCTGGTGGTGGTGGTGTAATGGTGTGGGGGATGTTTTCTTGGCACACTTTAGGCCCCTTAGTGCCAATTGGGCATCGTTTAAATGCCACGGCCTACCTGAGCATTGTTTCTGACCATGTCCATCCCTTTATGGCCACCATGTACCCATCCTCTGATGGCTACTTCCACCATGTCACAAAGCTCTAATCATTTCAAATTGGTTTCTTGAACATGACAATGAGTTCACTGTACTAAAATGGCCTCCACAGTCACCAGATCTCAACCCAATAGAGCATCTTTGGGATGTGGTGGAACGGGAGATTCGCATCATGGATGTGCAGCCGACAAATCTGCGGCAACTGTGTGATGCCATCATGTCAATATGGACCAAACTCCCTGAGGAATGCTTCCAGCACCTTGTTGAATCTATGCCACGAAGAATTGAGGCAGTTCTGAAGGCAAAAGGGGGTCCAACCCGTTACTAGCATGGGGTACCTAATAAAGTGGCCGGTGAGTGTATATATATTATGTTTTTTCTCCATGTACTAGAAAACATATCTTAAAAATATATCTAAATTACGCCATATGCTCTCATTAACAAATGCAGAACAATTAGTTCATGCGTTCATGTCAGACATCAAGGCTAGATTATTGTAATGCTCTACTGGGTGGTTGCCCTGCACGCTTAATAAACAAACTACAGCAGCTCGAGTTCTTACCAGAACCAGGAAATATGACCATATTAGCCCGGTTCTGTCAACACTGCATTGGCTCCCTATTAAACATCGTATACATTTTTAAATATTGTTGATTACTTACAAAGCACTAAATGGTTTAGCTCCGCAGTACTTGAGCGAGCTCTTAACGCATTATAGTCCTTCACGTCTATTGCGATCTCAAAACTCTGCCCAGTTGAAAATACCTAGAATATCTAAATCAACTGCTGGCGGTAGATCCTTTTCCTATTTAGCACCAAAACTTTGAAATAGTCTTCCTACCAATTGAAGCAGACACACTCTGTCAGTTCAAAGCTAGACTAAAAACACATCTCTTTGACCTAGCATACACATAACACACTATAGACTTCTATAATTCAATGTTAGGCTGTATAGATTAGGTCAGCCGGAACTGGGAACACTTCCCTTAAATCCTGATGTACTCACTACATCATAACAAGAATGGCATCTACGCTAACTTTAGTGTCTTTGTTTATCCCGAGGTTTTCCCGCAGCCTGCCGGATCCAGGCCGTATCCAGATCTGACGAAGGAGCTTCGCCTGGACCCGATGACAATGCAGTGCTGAGGTGTTAACTAGCCTCTCCCTATGGAGGATCCCTTTCCCACTCTACAGATAAAGCATTGTTGAAAATTCGGTTCGCGTACCCCGAAGTGATCAAATAAAACAAAATTCTCATGTAACAAAAATCAAATGTATAGGCAAGACAAGTAGTTTGTTTAGGCATGGTTTGTAGGGAAATGACAAACCTGCACACATTCAAACGAATATAACTATAGAATCAATTTTTAATGCGCATGTGAACGCCATCAGGTCACAGGTTCGCGTTTAAAGTCTGTTTATGTGTGATAATGTATGTAATAACAAATGATAATTTTGCTGGAAGTGAATCAATCAAAACTAACTTTAGCTGGAAATAACATTACTCAAAAATCGCTATAAAGCCAAAACAATCTCTGTTACCGTAAATTGTATGTTTATCTCTGTAAAGCTGCTTTGACACAATCGCCATTGTTAATAGCGCTATATAAATGAAGATGACTAGAAACATTGATTATAAAAAAATATATTTTATTTAAAGCTGAAAACCTGTCAAGAGTCAATATTTTTACAATTATTTATAAAACATATTCTATTTGAATAAAATGGTTTAGTTAACATGAACTCTTCATACAAAACACTTTTACAGCATTTATTTATCTTTGTTCATGTTAATTCTGGCATTTTACTACTGCATTATTGAAATCAAAGGTTGTATTTGTTAACATTAGTTAATGCACGGTGAACTAACATGAACAAACAATGAACTACGTGTTTTATTAGCTAACATTAACAAAGATGAATAAATACTGTAACAAATGTATTGCGTATTGTTAGTTCATGTTAGTTAATACATTAACTAATGCTAACAAATGAGACCTTATAAGTGTTACCAAAATAAATAATTAAAACACACAAATAACAGAAAGAGCATTTAAAAGCTCTTGAGATCTGCCGGCTTACTTAATCCTTAAAGCTTTAGAAGAAAACTCATCTAACCGGAGAGAGAGCTCTCATGGGTGCTTGTTGGTATAGCTTTATTTTTAATCACTCTGGTGTTAAAGAATGCTCTTCTCATTTCCTGTGAAATTAAAAGAACTAATAACATGCAGATCCGTTTTTACAGCTTTGCCGAAGATGAGATAAAACTAAACGATTTTGGCTATTAAAAAAAATGGACGAGCTCTTGGCCCTCGTGTTTTTAGTCACATCTGCGTCTGGTGTGAAGATCAATAAAACAGCCTTCAACTCAACCACATCTGTCCCGAGCACCCCTGGAAAAACACGAGATAGTCTCCATTCATCTTAACCAATCATAAAAATCGATTGAGATTCGGGAACCTCTCTGATTGGTGGATCTCACATCGGGTCCCGGCGGTTTATAATACACACAATTCTACCATTATAGGCTATTTAGCGTTACAACATAACAACCTGACTCAAAAGCTTGTGCCGTCTGTTTTTTTTGCACAATGATAAATTGCATTTTAAATATTAACTCCCAAATCATCAGGTATAGTCCTTACGTAGCCCCTTTTCAGCGCTGCGCTCGCTGTGCTTGGTTTATATTTCCACAACATAAAGGTAAGATCTTATGGATTTATAAATTAACCACTCCTTCTAAAATCTTCCCGGTCTACTGACATTTGTCATGACATCCGCTTCAAACATTACAATGCTCATGATAACTTTCGTTAACTCTACAGTAAATATCCACTTCACCAGCTACTCTTCGACAGCAAAGCCATAGAAATATACAGAGCTACCGCAAAAAAGGAAAGATGGCTGCACTCGTTTCTCTGGCACATAAGATCAATATCATCGAAAGAGCGACTCGCAACAACAATCGTGGAAAAAATAGGCAATGAGAACAGAGATGGGTTTGGTAATGTATTTGCAGTCTGTGTGTTTCTCTTCGCAAGACACGTAACCTTCGAGTAGGCTAATGAATTCATCAAGCGCACCATCACATGGAGAACAAGACTCTTCTCAGACAGAAAAAGACTGCGAGAAAAAGGCTAATGTTTTATGAATCTAAGGAACAGAAAAGTGCACCCACTTGCAGAAACATAAACCAGCGCCTATACTCAGAACAACCTTTCCTAAAGATGTCCAATAGTCAAGGCAATAAACCCTTGAAAGGCCTGACTAAGCCATTATTTGCATTCAGAGAGCTGTAGAATCGTCACATTAGCCCATCTCAAAATTAGCATTGTACTCCGAGTACCCTCAAGATGTGAGCTAAATTTAGTTTGCGTGAGGAAACCTATGCAGCCTCTATTAATAATTCATTGACGTCTCTAAAAATCCCTGTGGCCTGAAATGCATCAATCTGATGACTGCAGCTCTCTTAAAATTAGATGGAAACATTCAAATCGATCTTTAGCTTTGAATTGATCCTCATGCATCTTCATTCAAGCATGTTGGGATGCAGGTAAGTGGTAAAGCTCTGGGCTACTGATAGAATAGTTGCAGGTTCAGTCCCAGTGAGGAAAGCTGCTTTATTACCATTGTGCTTCTGAGCGGGGCATTAAAGCCCCAGAAGACCGTCCCTGTAAACAGGGTACAAGATGCTTCAGATGAAACAGAATTCAACTCTTACACAGGAATTGTTAGGCACCTGTACAAATGAAGGATCAACCTAAAGCGGTAAAGTTGCATTACAATTTTTTTGCCAAATTATTTTGTCAGATAATAACTGTAACCAAGTTTAGTGTTTTGTTCTCTCATATTTAAAACATTTAAAAAATGTCCTCATATTTTGATGGTTTAATCGAACTTGTAGGGTCATTAAAACAAATATCACTTTTGTACATAAAAATCAATGACAATGCAAAAAAAAAAAATTCTCTTTGGTTTTGATGTGACCGTTTTTGAATCCATTCAGCCGATCTCCGGTTCTGGCGGTACCACTTTTAGCATAGCTTAGCATACATCATTAGCATCACAAGACCATTAGCATTTCTAAAAAAAAAAAATGACCAAAGAGTTTCGATATTTTTCCTATTTAAAACTTGACTCTTCTGTAGTTACATCGTGCACTAAGACCGACGGAAAATGTAAAGTTGCGATTTTCTAGGCTGATATGGCTAGGAACTATACTCTCATTCCTGCGTAATAATCAAGAAACTTTACTGCAGTACCATGAGAGCTGCGCTGATAATGTAATGATATGACGCAGCGCTTGAAAATAGTGCCGTTGTGTTGACGGAAGGTGGCCTATTTTCAGGCGCTGCGTCATATCATTACGCCTGCTGCTCTCATGGTACGGCAGTAAAGTTTCTTGATTATTACGCAGGAATGAGAGTATAGTTCCTAGAAAAATATCGAAACTCTTTGGTCATTTTATTTTTAGAAATGCTAATGGTCTTGTCCACTTCAATGATGTATGCTAAGCTATGCTAAAAGTGGTACCGCCAGAACCGGAGATCGGCTGAATGGATTCAAAAACGGTAAAACTCAACAGTTTAACTCTGGGGGAGTTGTAAAATGAGCCTATTTCCAAAAAAGTGGAGTATCCCTTTAACCCCGTGAGATTACATTTCAAGGTGTGAAAAAAATAATAAGGAAAAAGTCAAACTTGTTCAAAGAACTTGGTCAGTCGCAGACCCCACAACCGGGTTTCACTGACAGCAAATAAATACACTGCTTACAGTGATGCTGAAGTGTGTGTGAAGAAGATCATCCAATCACGCATTGAACGAAGCCTGAATGGCCTGAAGGGCGCACGTTTATGGGTGACGAGATGTCTTTCCCAACGGCATGTGCCCTTCACTTCTCTGATACATCATTCATCTCTTCCGTAAATCTGTCTCAATAACTCCAGTGAACACACTGCTCTAACACACGCTGCAAAGCCTCAAAGAACAACGCCTTGACTTGCAAAGTAAAACTCTATTTGTACAAAATGAACTCTTTTTATAGCCATAACTTGTTTTAGTGCAGTGAGTGGGCAGGTTTTGGCAGTGAAGTGAAACAGCCGAAGAACTAAAGCTTCAGCTCTCAAGAGAGAGAAAGAGGTATGTGCCTAAAATTTCAATTCAGAGTGTAAAACCATACACAATATTTGAAAGAAATTAACATTCAGTCTTTTATTCAGTAAGGATTCATTAAATTGATCAAAAGCGACAGTAAAGATATCTAATGCTTCAAAAGATTAACATGCAATTCTTTTTAACTTTCTGTTCAAAGAATACTTTGTATCATCATGGTTTCCAAAAAATATTAAGCAGCAAAATCATTTTCAACATTGATAATAATAATAAATGTTTCTTGAGCAGCAAATCAGCATCTTAGAATGATTTCTGAAGGATCATGTGACACTGAAGACTGGCAATGACATCACAAGAAATAAATTCCAATTAAAATACATTAAAATAGAATCAAGTTTTACATTGTAATAATATTTGACAATATCATTATTTTTACTGTATTTTTGAACATTTTCAGTTCAATTCAATTATCGTTGTCATGTAAACAAGAGCACACACACACATATACTGTACACATATACATACAGAAGAAGGCACCTCACGAAACTGATTTGTGACAGACTTTTGAGGCAGTGTAACGGTTTAATGATCTACATGAGGAAGTGAAGCTAACACTGGATTCAGACGTTGATGCTTTAAAGGAGAACTCCGGCGCAAAATGAACCTTTGGTCTAATAAAACATTGGTACCTAGTCAACCGTTCTCTGAGATTTGTTTTCATGATAATCGTGATAACCTACACTGGCCACTAAAGATACTCCCACACGCCGTGATTTGTGGTTACGGAGTTCCCTTGAGTCTTCTTTAGTTTCTTAAATACACGAGCCGATACTTAAGGCTCTCCATGGGCTCAGATTAATGCAGCAGACCTGCTTACACATGGTTATGTAGTTTTATATTTTATGGTCAAATGAAATAGCATTCAAATACATACGGATACAGATGTAGTTAGGCTATATAAATATACAATGTAAAATGTGAGGTGATAGCTATATATTGAACATTAAAGGAGAACTCCGGCGCAAAATGAACCTTTGGTCTAATAAAACATTGGTACCTAGTCAACCGTTCTCTGAGATTTGTTTTCATGATAATCGAATGTAAAGAGTTTTATCTCTAAAAACTGTTTAGCGTAGAAACGCTAGTAATGGGGGCATCTATTAAGTAAAAAGAAATCGCTAGTTTATACCACTAACAAGGCTCAAAATAGCCCCACACGAACACAGTAACATAATGAGGGTCCCTACATGCAAAACGAAGCATTGAGAACTTTGTAAGTGTAGAGACCGTTTAATAAGAAGATAAAGATAAAGACAGTCCACTTCGTGTATACAGACAGGAGCCATCTTTGGAAAACAGTCTCGACTAATCAAACCACGAACGCCATTCATACAGTTCAGCTCACTTAGCACGTCGTTCGTGGTTTGATTAGTCGAGACTGTTTTCCAAAGATGGCTCCTGTCTGTATACACGAAGTGGACTGTCTTTATAAAATATCTTCTTATTAAACGGTCTGTACACTTACAAAGTTCTCAATGCTTCGTTTTGCATGTAGGGACCCTCATTATGTTACTGTGTTCGTGTGGGGCTATTTTGAGCCTTGTTAGTGGTATAAACTAGCGATTTCTTTTTACTTATTAAATGCCCCCATTACTAGCGTTATACGCTAAACAGTTTTTAGAGATAAAACTCTTTACATTCGATTATCATGAAAACAAATCTCAGAGAACGGTTGACTAGGTACCAATGTTTTATTAGACCAAAGGTTCATTTTGCGCCGGAGTTCTCCTTTAATGAATCCTCCGAATGCAGCATTTATAAGATTTCGGATGCAGCCGCAGTCAAGTTGATTGCTGAAGTTCAAACTGACCATCAGAATGGGGAAGAAAGGTGATTTAGGGTGACTTTGAACATGGCATGGCTGTTTGTGCCAGACGGGCTGCTCTGAGAAACTGCTGATCTGCTGGGATTTGCACAAATGTCTCTCGGGTTTACAGAGAATGGTCCGAAAAAGAGAAATATGCAGCGAGTGGCAGATCTGATTCTGCCTTATTGATGCCAGAGGTCAGAGGAGAATGGCCAGACTGGTTTGAGCTGACCTAAAATATTCACTAAAAATAGTCAAGTAATATCTGTCTATGTTTCACCCCACAAAGGAGAAAAAGTTTTATAATTTAAGAGAAAAATGTTTATTAGCTGATTGACTGATTTATTCAATCAAAAAATGTTCGGCTTAATTTCACTGTGTGCATTTCACTTAAATTTGCTAAATAGAAGTTTTCTTAATGTATTTGTGTTGGGACTGCATGAATCATTTCCACAGGCGTTAACAGAGGCTGGCATTTTAAGTTCCCAGCATGCTTTACATGGGACTGAATGAACGAGTACATTTTAAAATGAAGTGTCAAGGAGTGTCGTTCTTGACTTTGTCTGGTTTCACCAGTTTAATTTGATGCGACACAAAGCAAGAGAAAAGCGTGGCTCTTATTTCCTGTGAGACGGGAGAGTAGGTACTTTCTACTACAATGCTAAAAAGCAAGTAAAGTGCATTTAACAAATGAGGTCTAACCTTTGATGATCATCATGAGGTTTCGAATATTTATAGAACAAAAACAGGAAAAGAAAAAAAAAAAAAACAATGAAAGCTATTGTCGTGAAATATATCATTAAAACTATGACGTAATAGCAACTCTGCAGAGATCCAGACACCTGTGAGATTTCAGATCTGTGAGGAATATCTACTCTGTAAATCTAACCACTGTGTGATACATCGATCTGACTGCAGTTTTACCGAGGAAACATCACAACTGAGCGAGTCATTTGCACTCACTACAACACTATAGGCTTTCAACATGAGCAGAGCATGTTCACCAGTCCCTGTTTGTGGAGACATGACCTTGAATACATGTAATCTGTCTTGATTTGAACAAACAGAGCTTGTGTCCTGAGAAAAAAACATCACTCATTTCTATAGGGTCTGAAAGTAGACATCCTTCAATCGCTCCTTCTAAAGCAAGCTTTCATTTGCAACATAAGCAATATAAGCAAGCAATGTTGAACACTAAAGATATTCAGACTGGCAGTGAATGAAGCAGAAAAACATTATATTGTTCTTCTCAGACTGGCCTTCTCAAGAGAAATGTAACCATACACACAAGAGTGAGAGGAAATCTGATAGAGGTCAAGTGCACAAAGATGAAGAGCGAAGGCTTTAGGAAGGAATGTCCTTACATAATCCAGCGGGATACTGACTGAACATAAACACACAAAATGAAAACTTGACAAAAAAACTGAAGAAAGAAAGAAACCAATTCCCTACAAACAAAGATTGACTATTATGATAAGCTACGTTTATGGTGCTTTTGTCATTTTTGTAGCCACAACTCAAATTCGGAACAATGAAAACCTCCTTTTGTGTACCACAGAAAATAAAAACAATGATAAATAAAATTCATCAGAATAAAACAAACCGTAAGGTTATTCTTTGAAAGTTTCCTATTCAGTTCCCTTTCAGTCCAACCTTCAGAAAATCTCTCCCACCCACACTGATAACAGTGGGCCGACAATTACTACGAATGTCACCTTGTAGGCTTGTCAGGGAGGCTTCCATGATTTGTGATCCCAATCAGCCGCCTGTGTACAGTCTGACAATCAGGCAAGTGAAATTAAGAACAAACACGAGCACAAATGACTTAAATGAGCTCAACTACAACATTAGGAGAGAGCAATTACTCAATGCGGGTATGAGTGCACACACACATTGTGATTTTATTGGAATTTTGTTGTGGATCCTGTGGCTCAAAATAACAAAACCAAGATGCTATTTCATTGAGCACTATATTTAGCTTTATTTATGGGAAACACAATGTAGCAATGTATCACCCACTCAACTCATAAAAAGGGACAAGTTACAAAGCACAAAGTCCCCAAAGTATATTCTCTATGTCAGTGTCACTGTTTCTGAACTCGCTGAAACGCCTCCAGTGTAGTCTTGAGTTTTCTTCCGGGAACAAATATTCCTCATTTAAATAATTCCCACAAAATAAAGTGGCGGGGCCTGGTTGAGTTAGTTAGTAGTGTGTTGAAACTCGTGGTTAAGGTAAGGGGCGGGATATTTCTCAAAAACGCTCGAAGTGGTTGACCAATCACAACACACTGATCCAGCCGACCAATCAGAGCACATTGTGCTTTTCAGAAGGAGGGGCTTCATAGAGACAGGAACTAAACAGAGCGTTACTGACAGACTGGGAAGAGAGGAGCTGCAACAATGGAGAATATGGGGAAAAACTATGTGTTTTTGAACATTAATGCATGAAAACCTATTCTAGTAGACCCCCCAATTTTTTTTGGAGCATAATCAGTCCCGTTTAAAATAAGATTGTATATAAGTTAACAAAACATGACCTAACAAATAATCCCTTTCCAGCCATAACCATTATGTATTCATTAATTTCTACACATGTATTGATATAAATATACATTACTATAAGTTGCATTATGAACCAACATGAACAGTGGACAATTTCCATAAATATTTTATTTTTATAAATGATTCATTAAAAATGGTATAGATATTTAGTATATAAAGAAATGTATATATTAACATATATTTATAATTAATAAATAAATATTTACCAAGATTACTATTAATGCATTGGATATTATAATATCAGTGAACATGTTTACCGTACTGTAGTGTGTTAGTGAAACAATCGAAAAAAATCAAAGAATTAAAGTGTTGCCTACTTACATTTGAGAGATGTGCCCATGGTAAACGCTTGTTACGAGAGCAGCTCCATGAGTGATGAGTGAATGAACGCACCGCCACTCCTGCTGCTCATTCAGACGAGACTGACAGACTATTTACACACACTGAATGGACTGCAAACACACACCTGATTGATAGAAACCAAACTACATGAGAACCGATTGGGCCTAGAACGCGTTCAGCTGGCAGCATCCCATCTAGATGTGTTTCCACTTTCATTTTTATTCAGATCTGATTATCCATTGATTCTGCATGTCATTAATTCTCCCCATTTGTTTGCTCCTACCTCATAACAATTTTTATGAGGTAGGAGCAAATGCATTTCTATTTATTCTCTATTTATTCAGTTTTCCTCTCACTTATAAGAAGCTTTTAGGCATCAATATTTCACTATAAAAAGCTCCAGTGACACGTATAAAAGGGAGAACACCAAGCAATGTGTCATACATACACATGTTGGTATATATGTAAAATGAATATATTTAAATATTATTAAAAAAATATATAGAAAAAAATACAAAAATGTATATACGAAATTAACAACAAATTTGAATAATAAATATTTAAAATGATAAAAAATATAAATGTAATAGAATGCATATTGTGCAATTGGTTAGGGAAAGTATGTTTACGGCTACTGATTATTAGCCCTTGTTTTAAAGCAGATTCTAATGTCAATTACATACTGAATGAATACAAATTGAAATATTCTCAAGCAAAATGTGTTGAAGCTGCACAAATCACTTAACTCTGGTGATTACATTAAATAAACTGTGCAATGTATCTCACAAATGTGTTTACATGCATATGATTGATAGATACACTGTCCTAAAGTTGATTGTGTGACGATGTAATTCTGTTCTCCCAGGATTTTAAGGAACGCTTTAATGAAAACAAGGAGGCTTGGGACTTTTGGCAGCATTCAGCAACTGATTTAACAGCAGGGGTCCCTCAAACACAAACTACCCGGGGGCCGCGAGTCAGGTGATTTTCTCCATTGGGGGCCAGTTAAACGGTTACAACAAGTACACGTTTTTTACAACCGCTGCCTTGTTGCAAACAGAACAGCTGTTTTCAACATTGATAATTAGAAACATTTCTTGAGCAGCAAATCGGCATATTAGAGTGATTTCTGAAGGATCATGTGACTGAAGACTGGAGTAATGATGCTGAAAATTCAGCTTTGATCACAAGAATAAATTACATTTGAAAATAGAAAAACATAATAATATTTAACTATGTTTTAGTATTTTGGGTCAAATAAATGCAGCCTTGGTGAGCATAAAAGTCAGCTTTCAAAAACCATCCCGACCCAAACTATTGAACAGCGGTCAAGGTAAAAACTTAAAGCAATAAGTTCAAACTGAGTGAACAAGAATGTTAAGAGTCAGTCAAGAACTTTTAATGCAAACATGGCTAAATAAAGTCCCACACGTGAATATCACCTCGCAAACAACTCTATATGAGAAAGATGAATGAGTGTTTCAACTCACATGTGATGCTTGTTGATGTCCAGAGTAGGTGCATAAGATTCATTTTCATGAGAATACACTGTAAAAAAGAAAAGAAAGTGAAAGCAGTCGTCACCTCATGAGCTATTTATACTGATCCTCAGAAATGTGCTAAAATGTTTATGGCAGTCAGGGTGATTTAGTCATATTCAAAATATTTAGACTATAAAAACCAGATTTAGATGTTATTACCACATAAAGCATATTTGTAGGTTACTTTTTTTTCTTTTTTTAACACCAATATGTCTTGTCAATGTTGCATTCCTCTGGGTTTTAAGAGAAGACATAATCGCCTGAGTTTTGCAGGCTAATAACTCCTTTAGAGATTTACTTACCCATATGATTTAACACAAAATACATTTCCAGAGACATTTCCTCTAACAGTAGAAATCCTGGCGTTTAAAGAAAATGAATTATTCGATATTTTGACAGTCTTATGTTCCAGTGCAGCAATGGGTCACCAGCACTGATGACACAACAGATTTCATGTATTAATGAGCTGAAGAGAAATATCACCTGCCATTTCTGCTGAGCACAAGGTTTGAGAGAAATGCCAGCCAGAAAATGCATCAGCCAGCAGTGCCCACACTGTCAGAAGATGCTGATTTTCCCCATGCACCTTTGAAAGGCCACTAAACACATCTACAAATAATTGGATCCATAAATAGCTCCTGATACAGGCTAGGTGACGGTTGAAATTAACGCCAATGGATCACAGCACTGATTATTTTTTATATATGAAGACAAACCCCGGGGCAACAGTGCCCTGATAACCGGCAGCTGAGAAAAACATGCAGCTTTGTGATGAATGTTAAGCAATACCATCCCATGAACAAGAGTGTTTTTGTTGCGACTACTGTGATTCAGCCGTACGCATGAGGAACATGTAAACAAACTAATATTAAATGAGTGTGGTATTGCTTTTTTACAAACGGTTCGATTTAACACTGAGTAACTTACATTTAGACACAATATTGCCAGTCTGTTTTTTTCTGTGCCAAGTGCCAAAGAATATAATTCCAAAAAGTCAAAGTTAAAGGATAATTCCGGTATTTAGCACTTTGAGTCTATTTTCTAGTTTGTTTTGGTTGAACTAGAGTGGTGGACTTAGAAATGTTGAAGATGGGTCCTGTCTCGACTTTTTGACTCTTTTAAGAATCGCCTCTGACCGCTTCAGAGTGGCTGTCTATGGGCATGCTCAAACATGTCCTTAAAACAACCCTTAACGTTCATTTTCAAAACTGTGCAACTCACCGAGTGGTTAGTGGTGTTGTAGTTGATGTTCCAAAACCAGTAGCGTAGCAAAATACAGTTTCTGTCGTGTTTTTATTTGGCCTTTTGTAAAATCGCATGATTTCTGTTGGAGGACTCAGTGCTCATTGATATTACTGCGCTACCGGAAACGGAAAGGGGTCTGTTTACATCTGGTTGTAGTCTTTTCGCTCGGTTCTACCATAGGGTTCTCCATCTCAGAAGGCTAGCGTGAGCTGAGCAACTGCGGCAGTGGTTGTCGCCATCAAGCTAACGCTTCAGACTCAAATATCGAGCGGAAGTTTATACGTGGTTGTGAGGTATCTGAAAAAATAGTTCCACTATAGCAAATAACACGGAATGAAATCATACATTGCGCCGATATTTTTGTTTTTAATCATCAACGAACACCACTAACCACTCGGTGAGTTGCACAGTTTTGAAAACGAACGTTAAGGGTTGTTTTAAGGACATGTTTGAGCATGCCCATAGACAGCCACTCTGAAGCGGTCAGAGGACAAAACCATCGTCAACATTTGTGTGTCCACCCCTCTAGTTCATCCAAAACAAACTAGAAAATAGACTCAAAGTGCTAAATACCGGAATTATCCTTTAAATAAACCATTCAGAGTTCAGCAGAAGTCACTAGTAGGATTTCGTTCCTAAATAAATAAGTGCGTTGAATGAACGCAGGGCTGCCAACTCTCACGCATTCACCGTGAGACTCACGCAATAGCTGGGTTTCAATCACGTGATTATGATGACGCGCGAAATTCAGATGGAGGGCAGGGAGTGAAGAGCGCAATGGACGAGATGGAGGAAAGTCCGTACTGTACTACTTTTCACACTATTACAAGAGAAAGATATAAACAAAAAATCAAACATGTTGGACGTGATCCTTACGTTATGAAGAGGAGCGATTTTCAACTGAATTGAAAGATTTTCCTGCCATCGGGGCGGTAGATATCAGCAACTACCTCGTCTTACAGACATACTTTGACTTTACAAAGTTCGTAAACGTTGCTACACGTTAACTTACACGTTACACAAACATAGCCACTTAAGTTGTATTAACTCACCTTTGACGAAGTGATCACGGCACACACGGGCATTTTCCCATTCGGCTCCTTTCGACCGCAGACGTAGGTTTGCAAGCCGTTTTCCCGGAGTTTTTCGGTCAATTTCTTGCATTTCCCCCCTTATGAACAACAACTTTTGGTACACGATAAAAACTCCTCGTGGTTTGATCGATTTAAGTAACCATAAACGACGCAAAACATAGGCATTTTGAGTTTGTTATAGTGCTTTCTAAATACAGCAAATCACTTCCTGCCCTCCATTTGCATTTCGCGCCATGGCAACGCAGTGGCGTGACGTCATATGAAAACAAGCTATTAGTTACAATATCCTGTAATCTATAGCGAGCGAGCGTGCATGCGAGACAGATGTGTTGAGCTCCTAACCGCGCACGCGCACGACGGCAGAGAGGTAAGCGAGCTTGCGTGTCTTTCGCAACACAACCCAGTGGACAGTTACACTGTATTGAGACAGTTGAGAAATAATAATATTTTTACAGTTTTCAACAATAATTGTTATTGTTGAACCCTTGCTCTTATTATATTTCTGATTTCTCAGTTTTGTCATTATTTTAGCAAATAATTTATTTTATATGTTTTGAGACAGTTTGTTTTAAGAAGTTTTAAAGAGTTAGTAAAAGAGTAAAGTAAAAGTTAAAACTTTTTTATTTAAGTAGGCATCTATTTTTTATAAAGTAGGCCTATTTATTTTGTATTTATACATAACCTTACTGTATTCATTCATAATGTATCATTATTGCGTGACATTTGTGTCAATAATCGTCAAGCACAGGGGACTTTGCGTAGTGGGAGGGGGCCCCCAAATCAAATTCTGCTTAGGGCCCCCAAAAGGCTCGGACAGGCTCTGGAGACCAGACAGACAGTGTGAGTTTTTTGTGACAATTGTGAGGGAAATACACAATTTATTCCCATAAACTGTGTAGTCAGCCGTTCTCCCTCCCATCTGCACCGTGTGAATTGTGAACGCAGGCAGGTCAGTGAGTTACAGGGCGCTCCTTGTCTCCATCCAGTTTAGGCTGGTAACTAATAGGCCTGTTATATAGTTTATATAGAATTAAGTTAGCAATAGCAGAGTTGTTTGTTTTGCAGCACTGAGCAGTTATTTTACATAACTTTATCATAAAAACAGTACAAAAGCATTTCCAGATGACAAATATCTGGACATGCCTAGTAGTTCATTTTAATTATTGTTTTCTAAGAACAGAATGTCAATTAAAATGTTAAATGTAAAATTAAATGTAATGTAAATCTCCCAAGAAATTCTGTACAGATACCAAATACTTTGACAATCAATATATACTTAATACACTTCTGCTAATGCAAGGATTTTATGTTTGTATTTTTCCCCACACCAAGCCACGCCCCTCAATAAGCCCCTCCCCCATAGCCCAAGCCCCGCCCCCCAAAATCTCACTCTAAGCTGAACTCAAAAGTTGGCAGCCCTGTGAACGGGATGCGTAAACGATTCAATCACTCTCTCATAAAGATTAGTTTTGTTACTGAATTAATCAGTGTGTTTAAACAAAACGACTGAATGAAAGAGTCAAAAACTCAAAGACAGCCACTTGTCGCCACCTACTGGCATATCGATGTAACTAACACAAACTCAGTGAAAGCAGCTCAGCCAATCAAATTACAGGACCAGAACTACCAGTTATAGCTTAAAGGAGAACTCCGGCGCAAAATGAACCTTTGGTCTAATAAAACATTGGTACCTAGTCAACCGTTCTCTGAGATTTGTTTTCATGATAATCGAATGTAAAGAGTTTTATCTCTAAAAACTGTTTAGCGTATAACGCTAGTAATGGGGGCATTTAAAGCTGCAGTCCGTAGCTTTTCCGCTTTGTCGCCATCTCTCTGTTAGAAATCTGTAACTGCAGTGATTCGCGGAATTATTATCTTTACGTGGGTTGTAAATCGGCATGAAACAGCGCGGAAGAACACAGTGTTTTGAGGCGAGTGGTGCTGTCAGTCACCGCGCTGTGTGGATACTGTCATTCAGAATCACAGATTCACTTTTTGAAAGTTTGACCAACATAAGAATTTTCATAAGAAAATGTCTTCTGAACAAGTAATCGCTAGTTCAGTGGCGTAACGAGCCAACACCGGGCCCTTATGCAGGATTATCAAGGCGGGCCCCCTACTACAACACGTGATGACACAATGTCCACGAGTAGGCTTTTGCATGCAATACGCAAGGAACTGTTTACACCTGGCCACTTCATGCTTTTTCTGTGATCGTATAGCTATCCGATCGTGAAAAGACCAGGTGTAAATTCCCTTCGAAACGCATTCGAGACGGATTTGAATCCGGTCGCTCAAACCACTTCAGGAGGTGGTCTGGGCCGCATTCCAGACGACACTGGACAAGTGTAAATGCATCTGGTTGTTGAAACCACATAGGGCCTATGTCAATTTTACTCCTCTAAAAATGCTAAAACAAATTAACGTGTGAGAGCGTGTTATATAGGCTATATGTCATAGTCAGATATGACGACGCTTCTGCAACAACACGCATCACCGCAGATGAGCATCTATTCATCAAGCAAACGCACAAACTATCGCAAATCAAAGTGAAAGTAAGTCGCAGACGCTCGCTTAACACACAATCATCTTCATTAAAAGTAAAGAAACGAAATGATCTTACCAGTACTGTTGCCGCTCTCTCTAATTGCGGTCTTCGATTTAGAAATTTTAGCTGATGATCAATAAAATGCAGCTTATCTGTTGCTTTCGGTGACGTGAACTGAACTCTATTAAATCTGCATATAGCGCGGAAATTGAAGATCGGATTTATATCTGTTTTGCAAAAACACATTTATGTGACCAGCTGTAAATGGAATCGTTTTGATAAATCAGTAGCTATCCGATCTGAGAAAACGCATGAAGTGGCGCGCGCGTGTAACGTTAAACAGCCGACCCGGGGATTCCCCAGTCCCAGCTCAAAACAAATTACACCAAAATCCATGATTGTTCGTTTCACACATGTATTTAATGATCTGTAAATTATGTTGTTGTCATTATTTATTTAAAACAAAATCGTGATAAAGTAAAATGCGATCAAACTAAAAGTAGTAATATGCGATAGGGGGCCCCGGCTGTCAATCAATATCTTCCAGTCAAGCGGGCCCCTGATTGGTCCGGGCCCGTAAGCAACCGCGTACCCAGCTTACCGATAGTTACGCCACTGCGCTAGTTAATACCACTAACAAGGCTCAAAATAGCCCCACACTAACACAGTAACATAATGAGGGTCCCTACATGCAAAACGAAGCATTGAGAACTTTGTAAGTGTACAGACCGTTTAATAAGAAGATAAAGACAGTCCACTTCGTGTATACAGACAGGAGCCATCTTTGGAAAACAGTCTCAACTAATCAAACCACGAACTACGTGCTAAGTGAGCTGAACTGTATGAATGGCGTTCGTGGTTTGATTAGTCGAGACTGTTTTCCAAAGATGGCTCCTGTCTGTATACACGAAGTGGACTGTCTTTATCTTTATCTTCTTATTAAACGGTCTGTACACTTACAAAGTTCTCAATGCTTCGTTTTGAGCCTTGTTAGTGGTATAAACTAGCGATTTCTTTTTACTTATTATATGCCCCCATTACTAGCGTTATACGCTAAACAGTTTTTAGAGATAAAACTCTTTACATTCGATTATCATGAAAACAAATCTCAGAGAACGGTTGACTGTTTTATTAGACCAAAGGTTCATTTTGCGCCGGAGTTCTCCTTTAATGTTCAATATATAGCTATCACCTCACATTTTACATTGTATATTTATATAGCCTAACTACATCTGTATCCGTATGTATTTGAATGCTATTTCATTTGACCATAAAATATAAAACTACATAACCATGTGTAAGCAGGTCTGCTGCATTAATCTGAGCCCATGGAGAGCCTTAAGTATCGGCTCGTGTATTTAAGAAACTAAAGAAGACTCAAGGGAACTCCGTAACCACAAATCACGGCGTGTGGGAGTATCTTTAGTGGCCAGTGTAGGCCACTTCAACAGTTTCACCTCACATATTATATTACCCTCTGCTGCTGTTTAAAGCAGAGGATGTTCTCATTAGGAGAACAGCTTTATGACATGAGATCGCTCTTCCTGAGGTAAATAACTGCAGTATGGATGCTCAAGGACAAAGCCACTTACAGAGGAAAACAGCCACACAAGCTCAGAGCTGTGTGAATCCCTGAAAGGAAGACACTTGCATTTCTGTACTGAGATACGGGCTTGTTTGTGCATTACAGGTTCTTTGAGCTGGCATTGCTGATGTTGCACGTCGACTTATGTGAACACAGTGCAAATCCAAACAAACATGCTGGCAAAATAATGCAAATCACAACAATATTTGGCCCTTATATACAGAATATCTATCAAATCATCATCCAGAGACTAGCAGAAATCACACATTATGCTTCCAGATGACAATGACAGTAAGTAATTACTGTAAATCTATAATTTAATGATCATTCATTTACTGATTTTAGCTCAGTCTCTTGCCTTTTGGTTTTCATTTTTTTAATTAGAGGAGACTTTACTGCTAAGCACCAACTGATTTAATGCTTTATGTAACTGTAAAACAGTTTTGGAACGACATGAGGGCGAGCAAACGATAACAGAAGTGCAAATCTGTAGGTGAACTGTTCCTGTAGTGTTACGCAAGTAATGAGAGGCAGGGTGAACGTGAAAGGTGCTATGGGAGGTTAAAAACGATATATTGTAATGGAAGTACAGTGGTGAAGCTTTTCAGAAATAACAATCTGACAGGGGAGGGGAAAGAAAGTGCAGGTTGGAATAAACAGCATGAGCGTAAACACAGAGAGAGAGAGAGAGAGAGAGAGAGAGAGAGAGAGAGAGAGAGAGAGAGAGAGAGAGAGAGAGAGAGAGAGAGAGAGAGAGAGAGAGAGAGAGAGAGAGAGAGAGAGAGAGAGAGAGAGAGAGAGAGAGAGAGAGAGAGAGAGGAGAAGGAGAGCTGATGCAAAAATAATACATTCAGCAGCTTTGTAAATAATAAAAAGGAAAGACAACAACAACAGAGAGCAACATGGCACTTTTCTGCGTCTTAAGACAGCTTACCGGAGCAGCTCGCCTCGGCCGGCTTGATCTCTGGATAAACATGAGTGTTATTACAGCACAGGCTCATTATGAAGAAGAGTCTCAGGAAGACAGGATGAGGAAAACTGCAGGACAGAACAGACAGCAGACGATGAGAAAGGGCAAAGGATACAAAGAGAACAGGGAGGATTCAGTGCACAACAGCAGGACTGGAGGTCTGTGGCCAAAGCTGCTGGAAAAAGCATAAAGAAAATTAAATGGGAGAGTGCGATGCACTGATGGAGGGATAAATAAAAACAAACAGAGATGGTGGAGAGGGTAGCATCTGTCCTCTTCACACACAACACACTTCATCATCTCCAGGTCTCTGGAGTTTTTTGTTAGTTCTTGTGAGGTCTTCAAACGGAGGTTTAGAGAAGCATCATTGATTCATTCTTCCGAGATAACCTTGACTTCCCTGTTATTCCGACAGCTGAAGCCGGTCAGGGTGGATCATAGGCTTGGGATGTTATTACCTGACCTGAGGTTTCCATTCTAGTAATACTGCCGATGAAATAGTTTAGTACCCTACCATTTTTTTGGTAATTTTTCACAATAAGGTTTTAGTGCTTAACTACATTAGTTAGAGGGATAGAATTTTTTTTTTAATAAAAAATTCTGTCATTAATTATTCACCCTCATGTCGTCCAACCCCCTAAAACTTTTGTTCATCTTTAGAACACAAATGAAGATCTTTATGATGAAATCTAGCTTTCTGTCCCTCCATTGACAGCTACACAACTACTACTGAAGCTTCAAAAAGTTCATAAAGAGATCGTAAAAAAGCGTTTAGTTCAAATGTTCTGAAGAGACTCAATCACTTTATATGATGAACAGATTGAATTTAGGCTTTTATTGTCTCATAAACATTGATCAACGCACACATCAGTTGTGGTAAACAGAAGCTCAAGCATGTTCACTTGATGTATGAGAACCAATGAGGTTCATTCTCGTGTTACGCATCACGTTTGAGCTTCCGCAAGAACCAATGAGGTTTGTTCTCTCGTATCAAGCAGGTTCGGTTGAGCTATTTATATTCGCTGATCAATGTTTAAATGTGAATAAAAGCCTAAATTCAATCTGTTCATCATATAAAGCGATCGAGTCTCTTCAGAAAATTTGGACTAAACACTCAATTTATATGGATTCGTTTTACAATCTCTTTATGAACTTTTTGAAGCTTCAGTGGTAGTTGCGTAGCTGTCGATGGAGGGACAGAAATCTCTCAGATTTCATCATAAAGATCTTCATTTGTGTTCCGAAGATGAACGAAAGTCTTATGCCGAGTTCAGACTGCACGATTTTCAAAATAATCGGGTCACTGTTGTTTTCACACTGCATGACTATCTGGGGTAACATTCAGTTGCTGTTGTGTTCACACTGCACGATGGATCGGCGACAGGAGGTTTCACACTGCATGACTTTACAAAAGAAAGAATCGCCGACAACTTCTGCCTGGTCCGCAAACTACGTTTCACAACCAAACAAACGCGAGAAGTGATAGGAAATAGCGGAAGATCACGCGTGCGTGAGACCGGAGTTCTCGCGCGACACTGAATTTGTTATTAAAAATGATAGCCTACAAATTGTCTGTGCACTGATTTGTAGCGAAAATGAAAAGAAAAGAAAAACAGAAAAAAAAACAGTTTATGCAGGAAATGGTTGGGAAGACGAGGGGAGCAAGGACTGTGTTTTGCTAAGAGAGTTGGGGGTAAATAAATAATTTTGCAAATGTCCTGCTGTTCATGCAAATGTTTGTGCTTTGTTTCTGTTTGATATAATTGTAAATATAGGCCTATATTAAAATACTGATATTCTGGTCTATAACTCCTCCTCCCTGTATCTTGCTCTCTCATTGGCTGTCGGTCATCGCCGATGTAGTTTTCAGTCAGAACACATTCACACAGCAGGATTATGAATCGCCGACAGGTCCAGATATTTAGCATGGCAAATATCTCACGGGCGTCGGCGACTCATCGGCGATTCTCTCAGATCGCGTCTTTGCTCATTCACACTGCGTGATTGTCACTCACGTGAATGAGCACCGATTTGCCTGTGATTTCGGGCATTTGTCGGCGATTTCTCAAAACCTGTTGCCGAGCCAAAATCGGGGCTAAAATCGTGCAGTCTGAACTCGGCATAACTAGACCTCGCTCACACTACAGGAGTTTTAAAATCCTAACCGATTTTGAAATCTGGTTGCAGCTCACACTTAAGGAGAATCTTTGCAGATTTTCTTACCTCAAATCTTAAACATGCTCACACTACAAGATTTGAAAATCGTGGCGCATCACACACTACACAATGTTATTAAGATTCGTGCCAGAGAAAGCGCCTCACGTGATCTCACGCAACAGATCGGAAGCGGAAAGGTGGATGTAAACAAAATATCTGTCCTTCATATCAAGTCATATTCGTGAAAAGGTTGCCGTGTGACCAAGGAAAGCGAAAATCTTTAAAAAAAAAATCATCCTTTTAATAAGGATATTTCTAATGAATGGCGTCAGCTCTGTTCAATACAATGATCAGCAGCGTTGCTCAATGCCCATTGCTGCTCAGCTGAGCATTGTAAAGTGGAGCTCAAAGTTAAAATTAAAATAATTAACAGCTTGTTTCATTTAACCTATCTTTGAATGAATATAACTTTATAATGAATATAAATATTTTATAATGAAAATATTTTTGTGTAGGCCTAGGCCTAATTCTGTGAATTACACTGTGCAAACCAAAGTAATAGCCTACAGTAGCTACTACCCACCGGATGAAGAAAGGGCTCTCAGTCTCCACAGAACATAAAATATTCATATTATTTTATTTTTCGTGTTGGCATTTGAGGAAAAAACAATGTTATGGACATGACCGCTCTAAGCGACTTTAAAATATGCTTTAAATCTTTCACAAAGACATCAAACAGAAAGCACAAAACCTTTCTTTAAATCGAATTTCGTTTTGTATTAATTGTATCTTAATTTTAAACAATGTTTCATCAACCAATTGCCTGGATTTTTATAAATAAGAAGTAAATATAGCAGACGATAGATAATCACGAAACGGAGGCGTCGGCGATACTTCATAAATCAACCGAAACTCAGCGTATAAGATAGACTTGCCTCACAGACATGTCTACTTTTAAACAGAACAATTCAAAACGAAAGAAAACAGACTACAGACTGCTCTCTGCTTATGTAATCCGTATGAAATGTGCATTTCTCTCTGGCGCGTTCACTACTGAAGATCGCGTGCATCCTGCGGAAGACGGAAGAGTTGCAGATGGTTCAGGATCGATATCGAAAAATCTATATTTTTGACAACACTAGATTGTAGGCTACTTAGTTTATTATTTCAGATGCCTTTATTATGCATTTAGTATTTTATTATTATTTATTATACTGTATTGTGCTTATTTATTTAGCAATAAATGGATAAATGGAGATAATGCGTGCATCGCGCTGATGAGTCACTCAAAATTACCTCAATGGAAATTCCTTCACCATGACAGCCCTACTTATTGGCTATTGTGACAGTACTGACGTAATCACAATCTTGCTCATCCCGATAAATATCAAACATGTTTGATATGATCGGGGCGAGCCCGATTTGTGTAAGAGCAGATCGGGAGGTGCAAGATTCGATCTGTGAATGCCTCACATTACCAGATAATCTGTGCCGAACATCGGAACCGATCGAGGTCCTCGACAAGATTTTTTCTCCGATTCTCGGGAGGGGAAAATCGGGCATAAATCGGCCTAAAACTCCTGTAGTGTGAGCCAGGCTTAAGAGAGTTGGGGGTAAATAAATAATTTTGCAAATGTCCTGCTGTTGCTGCTGGTCATGCAAATGTTTGTGCTTTGTTTCTGTTTGATATAATTGTAAATATAGGCCTATATTAAAATACTGATATTCTGGTCTATAACTCCTCCTCCCTGTATCTTGCTCTCTCATTGGCTGTCGGTCATCGCCGATGTAGTTTTCAGTCAGAACACATTCACACAGCAGGATTGTGAATCGCCGACAGGTCCAGATATTTAGCATGCCAAATATCTCACGGGCTTCGGCGACTCGTCGGCGATTCTCTCAGATCGCGTCTTTGCTCATTCACACTGCGTGATTGTCACTCGCGTGAACGAGCACCGATTTGCCTGTGATTTCGGGCATTTGTCAGCGATTTCTCAAAACCTGTCGCCGAGCCAAAATCGGGGCTAAAATCGTGCAGTCTGAACTCGGCATAACTAGACTAAGACTCAGACAGAAGACTAGACGCTAACTAACAGCAAATACACAAACAGGATCTTCACAGGACACGTAACTAAGACAAGAAAAAATCGCTGACATATTACGTCACACACTTCTGAGGCAGACGCTTACTCCGTTGCTCCGGCGAATTACTTCATTAATCCTTGTTTTATTGCTTTACCAGGCATTTATAAGCAAGCACTTTTTATTTTTATATCATGTGAACTTATCCACGAAACTATTCCTTATAAAAAACAATTAGATTGCTTTGATATCGCTACTTATATCCAACCTTTCGATTCTCGGCTACTAGCCTTTAGCCCGCTAACATTTCACGCGTGGCCTCGGCCGTCTAATATTACATCCTTTCACTGAAAGGACACGAGTTATATTTGACATTGCAGTCCTAAATTAGTACTGATAGTTGTAGTATCACTGCTAATTTACAGCTCATTTGTTATAATGGCGAACATATCGGATGCGTGTCTAACTTTACCTCTGAGTGCAGGTGAGGACACTTTCGAGCTATTCTCGGTGAATCTGGAGCTGGAATCCGTGGAGAAACAGATCCGTGGTCTGCTGGAAAAGCAAGCCGAGCTGTTGGATCGGCGATCAGCACTTGAAGCAGCACGCGCCGATGCTCACAAGTTAGTGGTTAGTAACTCTTTAACTCCGAGTTCGTCTACTCCGTGTGTTTCTCTGTCCAGAAGGACGCGATCATCTCGGGCTTCATTTACTCCGGCACCGACACAACACAATGGACCATGGATCACGCAGCGGAAGACGCGAGCCAGGACCAGAGCTACTCCTCCGCCCCTCCCGGTCTTCGAGATCTCCACTCGGAACCGCTTCTCCCCTCTTCGCGAGTCGAAACGCGACGACGCCGTGATCATCGGCACGTCCATGGTCCGCCATGTCCGTGCTACCTCAGGTAAAGGTAAGGTGCGCTCTCACTGCTTTCCTGGTGCTCGTGTTCTTGATATCGCTGCACAGGTTCCCGAAATCCTGACCGGGGACGAGCGCGTCGGAGCTGTGGTGCTGCATGCGGGAGGGAGCGACGTCAGGCTGCGGCAGACGGAGGTTCTGAAGAAGGACTACATGAGCCTGATCGAGACCGTACGCAACACAGCGCCTGAGGCAACGATCATCGTGTCTGGACCGCTTCCCACGTACCGACTAGGACAAGAAAGGTTCAGTAGACTATTTGCACTAAATGAATGGTTAATGTCACTGTGTAATGAACAGAAACTGCTCTTTGTAAATAATTGGAATCTGTTTTGGGAGCGACCCAGGCTGTACCGTGCTGATGGCCTGCACCCCAGCAGAGCCGGAGCGGCTGTTCTGTCGGATAATATCTCCAAGACGTTACGCACCAGATGACTAATAAGTCAAAATCCAAATCACAGTCTTTGCTGTCCAAACTTAATTGATATACGTAGTGAAGAACATTATATAGAAACTGTGTCTATTCCTCGTTTAGTGAAGCCAAACAATAAATCTAGTGCAGGATCTAGCAAAAATCTTATTGTAATTAAACCAGAAAATCTAAATATCAGTGAACAAAAAGAATTTCTAAAGCTAGGTCTTCTAAACATTAGATCGCTCACACCTAAAGCGGTTATTGTAAATGAAATGGTCACAGATAATAATTTCGATATACTTTGCCTTACTGAAACCTGGCTTAAACCAAATGAGTATTTCGGTCTAAATGAGTCTACTCCGCCAAGATACTGTTATAAGCATGAGCCCCGTCTGACTGGTCGTGGCGGCGGTGTTGCAACAATCTATAAAGATATTCTTAATATTTCTCAGAAAACAGGTCACAGATTTAATTCGTTTGAAGTACTTATGCTAAATGTTACGCTCTTAGATGTAAGAAAGAAATCCATATTATCTCTAGCCTTGGCTACTGTATATAGACCTCCAGGGCCATATGCTGAATTTCTAAAAGAGTTTGCAGACTTTCTCTCGGATCTATTGGTCAATGTCGATAAAGCAATAATTGTTGGAGATTTTAACATACACGTAGACAACAAAAATGATGCCTTAGGGGCTGCGTTTACAGATTTATTAAACTCCTTTGGGGTCAAGCAAAACGTCCGTGGTCCCACTCATCGTCTAAATCATACACTAGATTTAATTATATCATATGGAACCAATCCAACTGATATAGATATTATACCGCAAAGTGATGATGTCACTGATCATTACATGGTAACGTGCATAATACGTACTGCTGAAATATGTCATGTTGCGCCACGTTATAGACCAGGCAGAACAATCCTTCCAACCACTATAGATAGATTCTCAAATAGCTTACCTGATCTATCTCAGCTGCTCAGTGAACCCAAACTAACAGATGAACTAGAGGAAATGACTAGCAGTTTGAGCACCATTTTCACTAGTACATTAGATATTGTTGCACCAATTAGATTAAAAAAGGTTAAAGAGAAAACTAAAGCACCATGGTACAACAGTGTTACGCATGATATCAAGAGAGAAACTCGTAACTTAGAGCGTAAATGGAAACAAACTAATTTAGAGGTCTTTAGAATCGCGTGGAAAGACAGTATGTCACGTTATAAAAAGGCTCTAAAAACAGCCAGGGCTGAGCACCTCCGCAAACTAATAGAAAATAACCAAAATAATCCAAGGTTCTTATTTAACACCGTGGCTAGACTAACAAATAAACAGACATCACCAGAGCAAAATATACCGTTACAGTTTAGTAGTAATGATTTTATGAATTATTTCAATGAGAAAATAGAAAGCATTCGAAACACAATTATAAATGTACAATCCTCTATGGTCTCTTATGATTCAGCCTCAATTATCGTCCCTCAAGAACAACTACACCGCTTTGCAACGATAGGACAGGAAGAGCTAAATAAACTTATTATTGCATCTAAACCAACAACATGCTCATTAGATCCAATACCCACTAAACTACTGAAAGAAGTGTTACCTGTAGTGGAAGAGCCTCTTCTTAATATTATTAACTCGTCTTTATTCTTAGGTCATGTTCCAAGAATATTCAAGTTGGCAGTAATAAAACCTCTCATTAAGAAACCGCAACTAGATCCAAATAACCTAGCAAATTACAGACCCATTTCAAATCTTCCATTTATGTCCAAAATACTAGAAAAAGTTGTATCCGCTCAACTGTGCTCTTTTTTGCAAGAAAATGATATCTATGAAAAATTCCAGTCAGGATTCAGACCGCATCATAGTACAGAAACTGCGCTAGTTAAAATTACAAATGATCTACTCTTAGCTTCTGACCAAGGCTGTATCTCAATACTAGTCCTACTTGATCTTAGCGCCGCGTTCGACACTATAGATCATAAAATACTCTTGGATCGACTACAAAACTACACTGGTGTTCAGGGACAGGCATTAAGCTGGTTTAGATCGTACTTATCTGACCGTTATCATTTTGTCTCTTTACACGGGGGAAAATCAAAGTTAACGTCAGTAGACTACGGAGTACCGCAAGGATCGGTGCTAGGCCCTCTGCTATTCTCAATATATATGCTGCCACTTGGTAATATTATAAGAAAACATGGAATTAATTTCCACTGTTATGCTGACGACACTCAATTATATATTTCATCACGACCAGATGAAAACATTACCTCATCTAAATTGACAGAATGTCTCAAAGATATAAAATGCTGGATGACGCGTAATTTCCTGCTATTAAATTCAGATAAAACGGAGGTATTACTTATTGGTCCAAAAAACTACACACAAAACCTCTTACAATACGACTTTAATATAGAAGGATGCCCTGTTACTTTTTCCACTACAGTAAAAGACCTGGGTGTTATACTAGACCGCAACTTGTCTTTCGAAAATCATATTTCATCTGTTACAAGAACAGCCTTTTTCCACCTTAGAAACATTGCTAAATTACGTAACATGCTATCTGTTTCTGATGCAGAAAAGTTAGTTCATGCATTCATGACCTCGAGACTAGATTACTGTAATGCTTTATTAGCTGGTTGTCCTGCATCCTCAATAAACAAGCTACAGTTAGTGCAAAATGCAGCCGCTAGAGTTCTTACTAGATCAAGAAAATATGATCATATAACACCGATTTTATCATCTCTGCACTGGTTACCTATTAAGTTCCGTATCAATTACAAAGTACTACTACTGACCTATAAAGCCCTTAATGGTTTAGCTCCTATGTACTTAACGGACCTTCTTTCGCCCTACAATCCACCGCGTTCTCTAAGATCACTAAATTCAAGGCTTCTGGTCATTCCTAGGATATCGAAGTCCACGAAAGGAGGGAGGGCATTCTCGCATTTAGCTCCAAAACTCTGGAATAGCCTTCCCGATACGGTCCGATGCTCTGACTCGCTGACACAGTTTAAAACTAGACTAAAGACGTGTCTCTTTAGTCAAGCATTCACATAATGCTTACCTTTTAGTCCTCTGCTATGCCATACGGAACCGTTTGCCACTGAAACTGCTTAACGCACCAGTGGGGCTCGACAGCCTTATAGACAAACGGGTCGGTCCGTATGGTTGCGGTTGGGTTGCGGAGAGTTTGGGTTACGGAGAGTTGTGAGATTATGGTTTTCTAACACCTACTCCCGTGTAATGGAAATCATTATGAACATCAGCTATGCTAATTATTTCCCATCTGCCTTTCTGCTGTTATCTCGGGACGCTTGTCCCGAGAAAAATGGCGTTCGTAGGCTCCAGTTTGGTATCCTGCCTCTCACGGGGATTTCGGATGCCTCAACGCCTGTGATGAGAAGACCAACGCCTGTGAAGAGACGACTCAACGCCTGCGAAGAGACGACTCAACGCCGGCGATATGTTATCCCCTAAATATTACATGATTAACTAAATGTATTTTTTCCAGGTACTCTCTGATATGGACTTACTGTAAAGCTTCTTTAAAACCCTATGATTGTTAGCCAGAGGAGAACTGGCCCCTGACTAGCCTGGGTTCTCCCAAGGTTTTTTTCTCCATCCAATCTGATGGAGTTTTGGTTCCTTGCCACTGTCGCCTTGCTTTTGGCTTGCTTAGTTGGGGATATTTAATATTCAACAATATTATTGAACTGTGTTGTACTACTTTCATGTTATCACTGTGAAGCTGCTTTGATGCAATCTGTATTGTGAAAAGCGCTATATAAATAAATGTGACTTGACTTGACTTGACAAGATAGGCCTACTCACAGGTAATATTTAGCAATGACTCACACGTAACTATAGCAAACACAAGTAGTATTCACAGAGTGTAACATCACAGCAGGTTTCACAATGAACCGACACAGGACAGCAAACACAAGGGGATGATATAGTGAGACTAATGATAACATAAGAGGTGACACAGATTAATTAATGATGACTAAACAAGGGTAACAAGGGGGCGGGGTAAGGTGACGAGACAATGCAAGCACATGGCCCAAACACAAGGCCATGTGCTTGCACACAAAACACGGGTCTGTCATGATCCTGCCTCAAGACTAAAGAAACTCAAGGACACGAGGGCAGAATCATGACAGTGTTACAATTTTGGCAAATGGAAACCAAATGTGATAAATGTTTAACAAAGTCAGGTTTGTTTCTAAATGCTACTTGATAATCATAACAGAATGTATTTACAATATAGAATGCAGCATTTAATTGCTCATTTAACTGGACAAATGTCACCGCTGCCCCGTCCTTGATCCTGTTCATAAGCAGAGTGAATTTAGCGTAAGAAGAGGCGAAACAGAAGAAAGGTGTTGTTATTGATCGGGGGCAGTGTAACTGTACAGTCAGCAATACCAGGAGCCGAAGAACAGCAGCCACATTCATCAGTTCAACACCAGACGGATGAAATACAGGAACAGACATGAAGCTATTGCATATCTATTATCTACCCTGCAGTTTGTATAATTTGTGGCGAAGGGAAACACATACTGTAATGCACTGCGATTAGCTCTCTGAAATATAAAATAGTTTATTAATAATAATAATAACAATAAATATTTATTTAATTAATAATCATATTTAATGAATTAATTAATTAATATGTAATTACTATTTTTGAATGAATACAATTAATATTAATTCTATAGAAATGAAATGTGAATTGAGTCTCCCATGTGAAATGCTATTTTTGTGGGCCAGAACAGATCTTTCCATATCAGTGTGGCGTTCCCTGAGCGTTAGGATGCTGTCTTATAAGCAGCCGTAGGCCGTTTGAAACAGAGCTCCAGAAAGACAGTGACAACTGCAATGCAGACAATGCAGGTGCGCTCATGTATTCACTGCAATACAACCGTCACAGTTCAGAGGACTTCAGTCAACAGTCAGAACACTGCAGAAAATAGCACACTGTGACACTGGCATGCTTTAAGTTTGATATATCTTAATAAATACAATTGCACTCTTTTAACATTTTAAACTCTCTCTCTCTCTCTCTCTCTCTCTCTCTCTCTCTCTCTCTCTCTCTCTCTCTCTCTCTCTCTCTCTCTCTCCTCTCTCTCTCTCTCTCTCTCTCTCTCTCTCTCTCTCTCTCTCTCTCTCTCTCTCTCTCTCTCTCTCAATTCAATTCAATTCAAATTGCTTTATTGGCATGACTGTATATATTACAATATTGCCAAAGCTTGGAATACATAGGAAAATTATAAAGACATCAAAATACTTGAATATTATAACATAAATTAAATTTAAATGTACAAATTAAATTAATTGTACAAGTGAACAGTGTAACAGATTAGAATATCTGTGAACATTTTGATACCACAGTGTTTTAACATACATAAACACACACACATTACTGAAGTCACTGTGGTGGGCAGTAGGGACACACACACACACACACACACACACACACACACAACACACACACACACACACACACACATTCACCTGCTGTCTCTCAGGCTGTGGCACACACACACGTATCTGGCAGCCAGTGTTGCGGTCTGTCCCTCTCCTAGTAGGATCTTTATCTGTTCTACTTCAGTCATGGCTGTAAAGCCCTGTATTACGTTATTAAGTTTATTGAAGTAGAGGTCTCTGACTGAGCTGTATCTGTGACAGTGAAGGAGGAAGTGTGTCTCTGTCTCGATCTCTCCTGTCCTACACTGAACACACACCCTTTGCTCTCGGGGTAACCAGCTCTTTCTGTGTCTGCCGGTCTCGATGGCTAGACTGTGTTCACTCAGCCTGTACTTGCTCAGGATCCGTCTCTGCTTTGTGTCTCTCACACTCTTCTCTCTCACACTCTTCTCTCTCTCTCTCTCTCTCTCTCTCTCTCTCTCTCTCTCTCTCTCTCTCTCTCTCTCTCTCTCTCTCTCTCTCTCTCTCTCTCTCTCTCTCTCTCTCTCTCTCTCTCTCTCTCTCTCTCTCTCTCTCTCTCTGAGTATTTCACAATCTGCTCAGTTACTGGGATTTTCACCCACAACCATTCCTAGGGTTTACAAAGAATGGTGTGAAAAGGGAAAAACATCCAGTATGCGGCAGTCCTGTGGGAGAAAATGCCTTGTTGATGCTAGAGGTCAGAGGAGAATGGGCCGACTGATTCAAGCTGATAGAAGAGCAACTTTGACTGAAATAACCACTCGTTACAACCAAGGTATTCAGCAAAGCATTTGTGAAGCCACAACACGACCCACAACCTTGAGGCGGATGGGCTACAACAGCAGAAGACCCCACCGGGTACCACTCATCTCCACTACAAATAGGAAAAAGAGGCTACAATTTGCAAGAGCTCACCAAAATTGGACAGTTGAAGACTGGAAAAATGTTGCCTGGTCTGATGAGTCTCGATTTCTGTTGAGACATTCAGATGGTAGAGTCAGAATTTGGCGTAAACAGAATGAGAACATGGATCCATCATGCCTTGTTACCACTGTGCAGGCTGGTGGTGGTGGTGTAATGGTGTGGGGGATGTTTTCTTGGCACACTTTAGGCCCCTTAGTGCCAATTAGGCATCGTTTAAATGCCACGGCCTACCTGAGCATTGTTTCTGAACATGTCTATCCCTTTATGGCCACCATGTACCCATCCTCGGATGGCTACTTCCAGCAGGATAATGCACCATGTCACAAAGCTCGAATCATTTCAAATTGGTTTCTTGAACATGACAATGAGTTCACTGTACTAAAATGGCCCCCACAGTCACCAGATCTCAACCCAATAGAGCATCTTTGGGATGTGGTGGAACGGGAGCTTCGTGCCCTGGATGTGCATCACACAAATCTCCATCAACTGCAAGATGCTGCTATCCTGTCAATATGGGCCAACATTTCTAAAGAATGCTTTCAGCACCTTGTTGAATCAATGCCACGTAGAATTAAGGCAGTTCTGAAGGCGAAAGGGGGTCAAACACAGTATTAGTATGGTGTTCCTAATAATCCTTTAGGTGAGTGTACTTGCATGTGTTGAACTTTCAATTAATATTTCTGTCAAGTATGAAACCATCAGGAACATATTATAAATATATAAATTTCTGAGTCTGACCCCAACCTTTTGAACAGTATAGTGTGCGTGTGTGTGAGTATATATATATATATTAGTGCTGTAAATGTGTTTGTGTGTGTGTGTGTGTGTGTGTGTGTGTGTGTGTGTGTGTGCGTGTGTTCAAGGTGGAATTTCCATCACAGTCAATCAAAGTGAGCCCTAAAACATCCCTTTACATGTGTAATCAGAGGCATGGAACAGTGCCCATTATTACACATTGATGTTGCATCTTAGGGTCTCACAAAGACCTCACAGCTGCAGGAACAACTTGTGCGTCATTCAACAAAAGCATTGTGACTGAACAGGCTTGAACAACACACCAATCACACTCAGTGTTGACCTGGCAGACAGGAGAAGACGCACAAACACACACACACTGATTTTCACAAATACTGTAAGCAATTTTAAAGCACAACAAAATAATGACAGAAAAGCGCAAACAAATGTGCTATTAATGCATGAGTCACAGAGCAAACGATGATTTGTTGTTTCAATTCAAGATCTTGGAAATTATGAGCCTCTGCCGTTTATAATAGGTAAGAATAAAATCTATATGGGAGGTAAATCTACCCCTAATAGGTCTTTTGGCAGGGCTGAAGCATGTGGTGTGTCACATCAAGACACATCTCTAGGGTGGAGACAGCAATGGTTTGCAGGGTGAGGTTTCCATGGCAACAGCAAAAGGGTCGACAGCTTTTGTACGTGTGTATGAGTATGAGCAGGTTTAAAAGCATGTGACATTATATCGCCCAGTCATTAAAAGAAGCGACTGAAAGACTCATGTAAGAGCAAGCAAAATAAATATGGACGAGGGAATTAGTATAAAAAAAAAAAAGTTTTAAAAATGTGACTCCTCTGTGACTCCAACTTACTCTTTGTATTAAAGATGCACTGGAATTATTAAAGATGCACTGAAAGAACGGAGGATCGTCACTTTAGCTGTTCCCCAAGCTTGGTTTATTCCCAAGCAATTGATTGATTTGTACAGTTTATCTGCGCTAAAGATCTGGCATGTCCTTCAGCAACCAATGTGAAATGTGTGTATCGCCCTGGGATCTGGATGAAAATGATTTGTCAGTGAGGTTTGACATCTTGAACCACCTTCACCATTATCATTTTCAATGAATAAAGGCATTCCCATGATAGTTCTATTAAGCAACTCTCATCAAAGCTCCCAGACAGTGGCACATGATTGTTAAATGGCGATTTTCTGAGAGCTGATTTAATGTCACAGTTTGTTCCTATCTTGATCTTAACAGCTGTTTGAAACATTCCTATCTATGTAAGGGAACAGCAACAAAAAAAATATGTAAGATAATTCGTTTTCAAAGAATAAATTTTGAGTTAAGTTGCTTACCTTAATGCAAATTGTCTCGTGATTCACTTGTGCGAACGTTTTCTAGTGCGCATGTACGGAGCCCCGCACATGACATAGCGTAGGCTACAAATGACACCGTTGTCAATTAGGCCTATTCATGCCAATATTCAATTTGAAATGTAATATGCAAAATGGCAATGCATTTCCGTATTGCTTGAACGTGTTAATCATAATAAATATCTAATCATTTCTGTAATACATTTTCATTTTCATTTTGCAACATAAAACATTAAAATATATGTTTAAAGTATATGTTAAAACTAGGAAATAGAAAATATAAATGATTGAATTTGAATCATCACCAAACGTTGCACATATCGGTATGGACATTTTAAATTTAAATGCAGAAATGTATAGCCATTTTGCATATTGCATTTAAAATTGAATATTGCTACCTATATACTGCTTCCATAGGCCAGTAGTTGGTGACAATGTCACTTTGTAAAGAAACACTATGTGTAACACTAACACGTAATACCACATGCGCATGACAGTATTGTTTTCAAAAACGTCCATTTTGAAACCCGTTTTCAAAAGTTTGGAATTGCAGGCCCCCAAAACGCCGTAGTCGTGTAAATGAACGACCAAAACGCATAAAAAGTTTTCCATTTTTAGTTAAAAACGGTGTAAAACAACCCCTTTGTTCCCATTTATTAATTACTTTCCTCGTTTTAGGTAAATCGTGGCCACGTTGCACTAATTCGTTCTCACAAATTATTAATTTGTTGCCTTGTTTTAGGGTCCGTTTACACAACACCATTTTCAACTAAAACTTTTTATGTGTTTTGGCTGTTCATTTACACGACTACGGCAATAAGAGGGCCTGAAATTTTTTTGAAACAGGTTTCAAAGGTTTTAAAAATCGATACAGCTATCTACAAAAACGTGAATCTGTGAAAACTGTGACGTCATGCGCATGTGTTCATTCTAGGTGCATAATGTTTCTTTACAAAGTGACATCGCCAACTACTGGCGTGGCAGGAATAATACAGCGTTTTTGTTTTTGCAAATTGTTTTTGCGGATCCGTGTGAACGGGATCATTTTGACAATGTTGTCGTCCGTATGTGAATAAGGTTTCTGTTTTTAGTGCATCGTTGTCGTGTAAACGTGCCTTTAGTTAAATCGAAGCCAAAAATGAAAACAAGGGGAACGAAATAGTAGCTACAACATGGCTTTACCTAAAACGAGAGAACGAATTAAAAACAAGTCTTAATGTCTATATTTTGCTCCTCAAGTAAATGTATCTAGATTTAACAATGATATATTTTTACTGCCAAACAAAAACAAATAATGCTTAATAAAATTATTTTTATTTATAGCTGTCTCAGGAACTAATTTAAACCCCACCAAAACAGCAAATATAAAATGCATTTTTTTTTTTTTTTGCTTACATGCTTAGACACTAAAACTATAAATGCAGGCTGTTACTGCTGAAGTAGAATAGGGCCCGTCTAAGAAGACGAGTAGAGTAACTTGAGGGTCGCATTTCCTTTTAATCATGAACATTAAGCAATGAATGATCGGGCAGTTTTCTTAATGTGACTCTATTTAGAAAGGCAGCCAGCATTTCAACACATCTGAATGATAGCAGCCATTAAGCAATGACCTAAACTGAGATAAAGAGAGATTTTGTGAGGGAGGTCTTGGCGAGGAAGAGGAGGAGGTCAGTCTTGTCCAGATTAGTGGAGGTGATGGTAAACGACAGTTGTCATTGATTCATGCTAATTAACCATAGATGAGTTTCGATTCCATTGGCAGGGCAGTATAACATGATAACAGAAACACTGAATGTCTTTCAGTCATATGGCTATTGTGTTTACTTGTGCATGTCTGATTATTTCATACTAGATTAATTGAAGCAATGTTTTACAGTCAACTCTGGGCTATATGTCACTACGTCCAGTTGAGGAGCAATCACACAAACGTACTCTTGTTCTTTGTTTTTATTTGGTTTCAGGCGTCCTGGAATTTGAACAAATTAGGAAAAGCAGAGATCAGAGACTGTGCTATTACAATAGTCACCTTAATCAAGAGAGAGTTCAGCAGTGGATGCTAGGAAATGGCAGACAACATTATCTCTCCAAACAGGAAAGGAAATCATCAAAGCCCATTCTCGAGTATTCAATCACTATAATAATGCAATACTTGGAAGGATCTTGACATTTTTGTTTTGTGAACTAGTGCCAATCTGAGAAATGCTGTAAAATCTGAATAGCAACATGATCAACATGAATTTATGAACTCATCTCTGGCATAGTAATTTCATTCTGCAGACAGATCAATTCATGGGCTGTGCTCTGTATATTAAGCCAATAAAGGGATAGTTCACCCAAAAATGAAACTTATGTCATTAATTACTCACCCTCATGTCCTTCCAAACCGCAAGACTTTCGTTCATCTTCAGAACACAAATGAGGATCTTTTTGATGAAATCTGAGAGCTTTCTGTCCCTTCATTGACAGCTACGCAACTACCACTTTGACGCCTCAAAAAGTTAGTAAACTAAACACATCATAAATGTGACCGCAGTGGTTTAACCGCAGTTTTATGAAACGACAATTTACCACTTTATTTACAAAATATTAATCTCCAAAGTGCGTTCACGAAAGCACCACGACTCGTGCATGTTATGTTGACACGAGACCGGACGTTGTTACGTGAACACGTGTTGGAGATTAATATTTAGTAAATAAAGTGGTAAATCGCATTTTGTTTTGCGCTCACAAAGCACTCGCGTCGCACTCAGTTAAACCACTGGTCACATGGATTTCTTTTATGATGCGTTTAGTTTACTATCTTTTTGAAGCGTCACAGTGGTAGTTGTGTAGCTGTCAATGGAGGGACAGAAAGATCTTTATTTGTGTTCTGAAGATGAACGAAAGTCTTACGGGTTTGGAACAACATGAGGGTGAATTTTCATTTTTGGGTGAACTATCCCTTTAACAGTCTGCAATAGAACAAACATACACACTCAAAAAAGTTTCAACAACCATGGTCCATTTACATTGTGCATGCATCACTCGGTCCCTTTGTTTATGGCGGCTCTGTAATTGTCCATTCTGGACACCAATCTCTGTTTTTAATCTTTTTGGTTGGAGACATCACAGTCTCAAAGTGTTTAAAGCTTTTGGGTTTTCAGGTTCAAATAACTCAAAAGAAAATACATGTTAAAGCATTGTTTTTCCTCGTTGGTTCTAGCCCTTAATCTCTAGTAGCCTACTATTTTTTTCTCCTTTTTTTTCTAACCAGTGGGTCATAATCCAAACAGATGGCAGATTCACTCACTTAGGCCTATGTGTGCTATTTTGTGGTTTGAAACCGTTGTAAAAGTGCATTCGGTATCTGCACATTAACATGAGGGTGATTCGCACAAATTGTGTAGAGTATAAAGGCAAATAGACACTGTGAATCCCAAATCACATCTTTGACGACCTGCTGTATTTGACCCACTGTTTTTCCCTAACAAACACTTTCACATTCTCCTTCGTCTGCTACAGAGAAATGAAAAATGAAAACAGGCGTTTATCAAAAAGCAATAACAATAATTAAAATATTAATAATAATAACAGTACAAAAATGAACATCTTTCCAAACCAAGGTAGGTACCGTGACAACTTTGTGAAAGAGAGAAAAAAAGTTCTACAAAAAGAACCAAATATTGTGTTTAAAATATGAGTCATCTAATGTTTCCCACTATACGAATCACGCTATACAGCTACAAATCTAAAATCCTCCCATTTTTCTTTCTCCAAATACTTTGGTTCTTTCAAATTCAACATAAGGATGAGAGTTTTAGTCTATGGAGGGGCTGTTTGAACTGCAGTGATTGTGGGCAAACGTTTCACACTCATTGTGTTCAAAAGGTCAACCTGAAGTAGAGTAGAGCGTCTTTAAGAAAGCAGTTTTAAAGGATGATACTCTTGGCTAGATCATCATTTGCTTTCTTGATGCGTATCAGTGAAAAAGTCAAGTTCTTTGGTTCCATTCATATGTTACTGTATAGACATAGTTCCCATGACTCTTTCTGATCTTTGACCTCTACTGACCCCAGGTTTGACCTATACTGTTAGCCAATCACAAAACACACATTTACATACATAAACCGTACACTCGTGTATGTTCCTGTGCTTTGGTAATGAAGTGTTACAAAATATAAAGGTTACAAATGTTAAATATGAAAGAGGTATTTGGCATTATTGTTATTCTACTATTTGGCAAGTTCAACTCTATTATCGTAAAGAGGACACAAACGTTCCTGTTCTTATATCAACATATAAAATCTCCTTGAAAATATATCCCATTTTCATTTGGTTATTATTTCAATGTTAAAAGGTTTTCAAACTAAAATCCTACAGTTCAATGTCAAAAGGGGGAAAATGGGGAATTTGACTATTAAGCTTATTATTCACTCTTAAAAATAAAGGTTCTTTATTAGCCTCGGTGAAGAACCTTACAAGAACTTTCCCATTCCACTAAAGGTTCTCTAGATTATTAAAATGTTCTTCATACTAAGAAAATAATGGTTCTTTTAAGAACTCTGAAAGGTTCTTTGAGGAACCACAAATGGTTATTCTATGGCATCGCTTTGTTTTTAAGAGTGTTTCTGTGAATAGGTTTGTTGTTAATTAAGTAGTACATTTTATTGCAACTTCCCCTTTTAACATGAACTGCAAAAACGTCAACACAATGGCTTAGGACATGGGTACAAAGACAAATGAAAACCTTAAAAAATTGTACATCTTTGGATATCATAAAGCTTGGTTTTCATATCAAAAACATTTTTGGATAATCTGCTGCCATGCCTGTTTGTTTGGGGAAGAGAGAATGCGGCGGTTTCTCAGTAAACCCGAAATCAACCATCATCTCGCAGCTCCTTCAAGCTCCCATGGCAACCGATTTGGCATCTGGAGAAAAGACCAGTTGGTTTGGCTGAAAAGAATCACTTTGGATAAACATCCTCTCGATGCCATCACATATTCCTTGGTGGGAAAAACAAAAGTAGCCTAAGCTTTTGGTTTAACGGGTATCCACATGGAAAGGCCCAAAAATATCCCATTGGGTCCATACTTTCCATGCAAAAACTTTTCATGTCACATTCTCCGAACAAAACGAATCCCCCCTCTCTTCCTGCTCTTTCATCATTTTCTTTGGAGTTTAGCAGCATCAGAGAGGAATCCTTCGCAATGGCTTGACAGGATCCAAATCATCATATCCAAAGCGTACGATGGATGGACGTGGAGAGAATCGTATCAAAGGTGTTTTTGGAGCAATGGCTGAGCACACGTGTCTCTGGACGATGATGAGGTAGGGAAGGGTTCCCAGACAGCTTTTGTCTGCTAAGGCAATATTTGGAGCGGCTAAGGTCACACTCTCCATGGCAGTCGACCAGATGGGCACCTGAATGCAGGTTCTGGAGGCAGATGGCACAGGCACTGGCAGTGGGAAGAGTAGCGGGTATCTGGACATTTTTTGGCTGAGGTAGGCATGCTTTATCAGCAGGGACTAAAGTTAGCCCAAAATAACATTCTGAGGTAGCTATCTTTGGAGGTATACAGCTTTTGGTGGGTATTACGAGGGATAGGAATAGGAATCCATCACCTTTATGGTTCCTCTGGGGTAGCCTGCCTCGAGGCATGTACGGTGAAACATACAACAATCAATTTATTTGAACTCGCACAACCACAAGCGAAGGCAAAAGCAAGGCCACGTTATTAATCTTGGTATATATCCGAGCTAAGGCTAACAAATGGAACAAACCTCTGTTCCCTGTAATCATTTCAACTGAGAATATAGCTTGTTTTGTAAATCATGTAGTTCGATAAATCTTATGTTTATCTTTTGTGTGTATTTTATTACCACAGGACGCATTGCAAAGGGAAGTTTTGGTTTTAGCAGAAAGTCCTTTGGTAATAAAATACAAAGTGGTTTTGGTATTATTCTTTGTTTTGATTTGCTTCCATTGTGTATTTATGCTCAGAAAGAGTGCCGTAAAACTATTTGCAACTTAAAAACAGTGTTCAGTATCTCCTAAGGCTATCATTTGGTGTTCTTGTGCGGACACGTCGGCATATAGATCTTAAAGCAGTGAAGCTTTGGTTCTTTAGGGAGGAAACGAGGAAACAAATGGGACGGGCTCACTTAAACTCAATTACAGTAGCAAAACACTATATGCATTTTTGTAGATACTTTACACCCTTCAACAGTAGCAGCAGTTTAAGTGACGGCCAGGGCATGATAAATATGGATTAAAGGGGACTTTGGTGGGCAGGCTAGGCAGAGGAACCACAAAGAGCGAGATCACTGAGGCAGTGCTAGCCTGTGCCTGTGCCTGTGCCTGTGCCTGGCAGACTGGACGAGTGCTGCTCAATAAGAACCTGGCATTGGGTCTGGCGATCTATATTAGGAACCTGAAAAAGAGAAAACAGCTTTTAGTATGATATGCTACCTTTTTAAAAAACCCTGACAAGCAGAGCAGACAACTGCAGTTTTCCATTGCAGTGCACTCACTGAGGCCCTGTTTACACCTGGAATTAAAATGCGTTTTGGTTGACAAGTAGACGAGGGAGACACAGTCCCGTTTACACCTGGTGTTTTAATCTGTCTCTTATGCCCACTTTCAAACACTTCTGTCCTGATTTCTTTAAGGGGAGGGTCTTTGGGCAGGCAAATGTATGGGTTTTTTCAGATTTTTTGATCTAATGGATGAAATAAGCTCAAGCAATTTACAAATGAACGTGCCCGGAGATGACGGAAAAACACACGGAGAGCAGCAGCTTTAGTTTCTGCTCTGACAGCCGCAAGACCTCACTGAACGTTGTGAGTGTGTGTTAGAAATCAGGAATAGTGAGAGAACATTGTGCTTGGTACGTTTTTCATCTTCAACCTAAACTTGGGTCTTCAGCCAAAATACATAGTTTAAATAAAAAATAAATAATACAAAATAAAGTTTAAATCACGTCTAGCTAGAGCGCTTCCTATAATGTTTATGCTTTAAGTCAGTAGGTGGTCTTTTGTGTCTGTTTGAACACATGATTCGACCACATGAGCATTTGCACTATAAAGGCAATCTGGTCAAATGCATTTTCTACCTTTGGAAGTGATCAAAAGTGGACAAGCTCAAAACGTTTTAGACCACGTTTACACCTGTATTTAGCGTCGTCCACTTGTGATCCAATCGATCAAAACGCATCTTAATACCAGGTGTAAACAGGGCCTGAGATGCTAAAGTATTGTTGCTGATGATATAAACTCTGATAACAGACAAGAAAAGGTGTAAAAGTGTTTTGGCAGCAAAACAACCTTCCTGCTGATCAAACTGGTGAGTCACAATCTGTAAAAATAGACAATCTGCTAAAATAGACAATCTGCTAAAGACAGCTTATTCTCAGTTATAATGCACTGAGAAGCTAGACCACAGATGATAGTCTTACCGGAGGAACTAACTCAATGCCTTGAGCAGGCCGTGTTACTCCCTCTTTTGGGATGCCATTGCTTTGAGAATGATGTCCTCCATCTTCGCCCTGTGGCACAGACCAGCTGTCCTGAGTCCCTTTCCTACAGAGGAAACTGAGACAAAATTTAAATGCATTTATTAATGTATTTATATCATATTTATTAAACTACAGAAGTGGCCAAAAGTGATGTCCGGCCAAGAAAAATGGACATCTCGGATCCTTTATTCAAATATTATTATTTTTTTTTTAAAAAGATTTTGTAAGTATATTGCTAGTTGTGCTTGGAGTCAATAGTTTTATTTGTGATAACACAATGAAACATGCCAAATTGTGCGACATTATTAATTATGAACAAAACAAGAGAGAACCAATGACATTTTAATAACTGATTATGTTGTAGTCAATGCATGCCTTTTCCTGTGAGCTTTTTGTTTTTCTATGCTTTTTTGCATATACAAATAATTTTGTCAGATACCTTAACTAAGTTTAGTGTTTTTTTCTTCCCTCATATTTAAAATATTTAACAAATATAAAATATTTTTCTTATATTTGAATGGAAATTGTAGTCATTAAAACACTTTCTCTCTCTCTCCTCTCTCTCTCTCTCTCTCTCTCTCTCTCTCTCTCTCTCTCTCTCTCTCTCTCTCTCTCTCTCTCTCTCTCTCTCTCTCTCTCTCTCTCTCACTTTATACATATATTTATAGATAGATAGATAGAATTAATATTTTTAATATATTTTAATATTATAATATTCCATATTTGTGAAGTGAATTAATAAGCAAATATTTGTAAAATTTGTGCATGTAGTTTCATGACATCATCTAACCAAAAGCTCCATTACCTGCGCCGATATCCGAACATGAGGAAGAGCACGCAGAAAATGATGCAGGCCATGCCGATGTGGATG
Organism: Rhinichthys klamathensis goyatoka; assembly: GCF_029890125.1. Classification (NCBI taxonomy): domain Eukaryota; kingdom Metazoa; phylum Chordata; class Actinopteri; order Cypriniformes; family Leuciscidae; genus Rhinichthys; species Rhinichthys klamathensis. The sequence goes on from NW_026606605.1 coordinate 2,451,500, forward strand.
CCAATCACAATACTGCTGACCGAGCTCTCTACACCCCTGCAGTTACAGTGAGTTTCCTCTCCTGAACCACAGAACATGGTCATTATACAGTGCACTTCAAAATAATGAACATATGTGCCAAAGCAAAAGCTGCTTTACCTGCTCTGGTTTTAGCACTAGTCCCGTCCTCAGCCAGTGACACCAGTTTCTTTGAACAGTCACTCTCTCCATTGCCATTGTAGGCCACCAGTTTGACTTCATACACAGCGCCAGGGTCTATGGGGAAAAAATTTAATCGGTCAGTATCGCACACACTGCAAATCAATCAAAGATACACATGCATTCGTGTCTAGGTCTAACACATATACATTGAGCTGGTTTTGTTGACTTTGCAGTCAGTCACCATAGAGCTATTGATCAGCTGAGTCATGGGGGTTGAGGTCTGGTGTAAAACCCACTGGCTATTATGCTCCTTTTACTTTGGCACCTTTATTTGTTCGTGATGTACGATCTTGCTTTCATCATCTCAATTTTCACTCCTTTCTGAGTTTCCTGAAACTCACACTTTTTCACGTAATAGTACTAAGATCTATTCTTAGAGGAGTGTTTGTTCTCTAGCACTATATACTTCAGAACATTTCAACTATCACTGTACAAACATAATGGCTTCTCCAGAGGTGCTGAAACAGGTCATTTAGACTGAGTAGAGAAGCGAGAGAGTTTTCAGTATAAAACGTCAAAATAAGCAGGGGTAGATGAAATCTGATGGCTTTTTTGTGCTGATTATGTGGGAAAATTCTACAGGGATGTGTAACAAAATAAGAATTGGATTGTACTAAAGTACAGATGACAATAAAGCTCTTGACTTGAAAAGTAGGCATATTTATACACTGAAAACAGGGTGTTTTTATTTATTATTTTACTGTTTGATGCCAAACAACCAAAAAAAGTGGTGATTCACATTTGTCAGGGACCCCCTTCCAAAAAATATAAAGGTATATATAAATAAACATTTTCAGTTATAAAAAAATTACACAAAATGTATTATAAAGACATGTTTTTTTTTGTGCTAAATTAAATAATTGGCTTTTGTTTTTATTGTACAAATTTTTACAGTTATTTTAAACAATAAAACAATAATTATTTAAAATAAACTATATTTTATCTATCAGAGTAATGTTATATAAAACTGAAACACTTTTAGATTTTGTATTGCACTTTTCACACTAAATATAATTGCAAAACAATATTAAGGTTTACTTTGAAAGCCTTAAAACATGCTCTCAAATTTTCTGCAGGTGCCAACAGCCAATTTGAAAACCTATGACTTAACATATATTTCAAATTCATGAATTAAATTGCATTTGATAAGAAAACAGCAAACCGTATGGCGTCTGCAAATATATATTGCATCTATTGCTGAATCAACATAGTTTACACAAACAGAAACTGTTATCCCTCACCGAGATGAGAGAAGGTGTGAGCGTTAACATGGTATGGCAACTGAATCGGCCCCAGGATCTCTCCATGAGGAACCCTGCGGTATGACAGTCGGAAACCCTCCGTTTTCCCAGGCTTACTGGGAAGCTCCCATAGGACCTGGACTGCAGTGCTGTTTATTGCTTTGGTGAAAAATGTAGGTGGACTGGGCACTAGATGGGAGATAGAGAAAGAAAAAACATTATAATCAGCTCAGAGGAATAAGGAACACTGTCAAAGTTAATTCTGTTGAAGGGAAAAAACATAAGCCGGGTGGGCAAAAAGGAAGCCATGCTCAAACATCTGTGACAAAACAGGGAAAGGACATATGTGTGGACAGAGGGAGCTAGAAATGCTGACGTGGCTCAGAGAAGAGACAGCTGGGGAGATGGAGGAAGAGTTTGAAATTGTAGTGGCCTAAGCAAAACATGAACCAAACAGCATCCAGTGTGTAGCTACATACCGCCCCCTAGTGTTGTGGAAACCACAGTACTGGAGCGTTCACTGGCACCCAGAGGAGAGTAGGCCTTCAGGTAGATGGAGTAGGTGGTCGCAGGTTCAAGGTTTGTGAGGTCATGCTGAAATGTTGTCTTACTCACTGCCTCCTGTAGTTCTTTACTCTCAGGCTCTGAAAACAAAAGTGTGGTGCATTAGCCATTGGTTGTATGGAGTGGGGGTAAATTAAGCTCAATCTGCTGACGTCCCAATCGTGTTGCATTGTGGTTTATGGATCTGCTTTACTGAATAGTAAATATTGAGTAGACTCAAAATCGAGGAGTCGAGGGTCTGTCCATTTAAACTTCCTTCCCGCCAGCGCCAACTTGATAAAGTTGGGGATTCCCCCGAGGGGAAGTGCCTTGGGAAGTTTGCGAATGTATGTCTGAAGTGGAGTTAAACGCAGCCCAGAACTCCAGAGGCACTTACCGCCATACTTGCGGATGTGCAGCACGTATCCGATGATCCCGTCCGTGATTTCAGCCGGCGGCTGTGTCCAGGAGAGCTGCAAGGTGGTTTTAGACAGAGCCGTGGCTTTCAGGCCCTGAGGGGAATCGGGCAGCTCTTTGGCCAGGGAAACAGCCAGACGAGCGCTGGCCTGGTTAGTGCCGGCCGAGTTTTCAGCGATGCACTGGTATATGGCCTCGTCCTCTGATGTGATGCGAGTCACGGCCAGGGTGCTAAAAACAATAACAATTATTTTACAAAAATCTAAACTGTGAAGATGTTGGGACCTTGTTAACATTTACAGATATTGCACATTACAACAGGTGAACACTGACATCTAGTGGACAGAGGTTGGTAATGACACCAGAAATTTTCATAGGTAAATTAACCTTTTTATATTTCTGGGGTTCTCAAAAGCTGAAGTCGTCATAGTTCGGTAAACTTCTATAGTAGTGAATGGGAGATGACTGCAAATATGATTTTTGTATTCCCATTTGCTCTAATAGCAAAAGAAAAAATCCAAGACTTTTTCAAAAGAGGGAAAAAATATCGAGAGATTTCTTACGTTGGTCAGAAGAGAGAAAGATGTCATATTTGCCGTTCTTATTAGAAACAGCATCGCAGCAGTCATTTAATGCCAAAGTAATATAACGCAAAATATAGAATGTGTATTACATTTTTTAAACATGAAAATACTAGAAATATTTACTCGATTTGCAATGTTGATTACTGTGAAAACGAGTCATCACAGTCTGTGAAAAGGGTCCATAAAGCAGCTAAAATATTGTTTTTATATTCTCTTACAAAAAAAATAGAAAACAGTTAAAGAGAAAATAAATTTAGAAAAACAAAAACAATAAATTAAAAAATACAAAAATCTAAATATGCACCTAAACATAATTTTTTTTTTTTTGTGTGTAATTTATGTTTATAGGCATGTGTATTTCTGAAGGTTTTATGGCTAAGTGTATTTCAGCTGTAATTTTGTGTATTCCTGTTGCAATTAATTAAATTCAGACTGCTGAAATTACTGTAAGTTAATTACTGTAAATTATTTTGTAATTATTTTGTAATTTTGTGTATTCCTGTTGCAATTAATTAAATTCAGGCTGCTGAAATTACTGTAAGTTAATTACTGTAAATTATTTTGTAATTATTTAGTAATTTTGTGTATTCCTGTTGCAATTAATTAAATTCAGACTGCTGAAATTACTGTAAGTTAATTACTGTAAATTATTTTGTAATTTTGTGTATTCCTGTTGCAATTAATTAAATTCAGGCTGCTGAAATTACTGTAAGTTAATTACTGTAAATTATTTTGTAATTATTTAGTAATTTTGTGTATTCCTGTTGCAATTAATTAAATTCAGGCTGCTGAAATTACTGTAAGTTAATTACTGTAAATTATTTTGTAATTATTTAGTAATTTTGTGTATTCCTGTTGCAATTAATTAAATTCAGACTGCTGAAATTACTGTATTTCAGCAGTAATTTTGTGTATTCCTGTTGCAATTTGTGAGTCTCCTAACTGTGTGTACCTGTTATTGTTGGTGAGTTTGACATTGTCACCAGGCGTGAGTATCTTTCCATTCTTCAGCCATATGATGTGAGGTTCAGGAACACCCTGAGCCACACACGTGAACACTGCGCTGCCCCCTGCTGCCTTCGACACAGACTGCGGCCACTGCAGGAACTCTGGAGGAGCTGAGAGAGCGACAGGGTTAGCATTCAAGTTAACTAACTCAAACAGTGACACCTTACTATAAGGTTTCATTGGTTAACATTAGTTAACATAAACTAATAATGAACTGCACTTCTACAGCATTTATTAATCTTTGTTCATTTCAACATTTACTAATAAATTATTAAAATCACATGTTGTATTTGTTAACATTAGGTAATGCACTGTGAACTAACATGAACAAACAATGAACAACGTATTTTTATTAACTAATGTTAACAAAGATTAACAAACAAATGTATTGCTCGTGGTTAGTTCTTGTTAGTTAATAAATTAACTAATGTTAACAAATGAGACCTTGTTGTAAAGTGTTACCAATAAAACTAAAGCCATTACTTGAAATAAAATAAATGTTAACTGAAATATAATATTAAAAAACTTAAACTTATTTTATGTCAGCTAGCTGCCAAGAAAACAGTTATTATTTTCACTTAGTCTAACTTGATGTACTAAAATAACTAAAACTAAAATGAAATAAAAATGACTAAAAACTATATAGGCATATTTAAAAAAGAAACCCAATACACATAAAAAAAAAATTGCTAAAACTTTAACAAAAATTTAAAGTAAAATATAAAAATTAAAACTATAATAGTCTCAATTATACCAAAAAAACAACAACAACAAAGATATTTATTCATTTAACCAATTTAATAATGTATTTAGTAACACTTTCCAAAAAGGTCCATTAGTTAATGCATTAATTAACTAAAGTATAATCACTATTATAAACATATTATAATTCAGTATTTATTAATCATTGATAATGTAGGTAATAAAATAAAAAAATTCATAGTTCGTTATTCAGACCCATTAAATAAAATTAACACAAACAAATTTTGATTTTAATAAAGTATTAGTAAATGTTGAAATTAAGATTAATAAATGCTGTAAAAGTATTTTTCACTCTTAGTTCATGTTAATGAATACAAATGTTAACAAATGAACCTTATTGTAAAGTGTTACAATTTAATTATATCAAAACCAAGACAATGATATGAATAGCTTTAAAATATGTCTGTTTTGATCTAAAATAAAACTTTAATTTCAGTTATGAATGTGAAAATATTACGCAGCACAGACAGTATGATACAGAGACAAAGCTCATTTCAAATGAGAACCAGAGATACATTTGTTTAACATCAAGACATTCATATTTTACCAGTATATGGCCCTTATAAAATGCACTCAATTCAAAAATCAGATCTTGAACTTAAACTCTAGTTTTGTGCTCTCTATCGGCCGCTCGTCTGGCTCAGCGTCACAGATGCAGGTTCATCGCTCCGCTTGACACCTCTTCAGTGTCCGCACAATGGCCATGCATATATGTAGAGCTCTCCAGACCCCAGGACTATGCATCTCATTGATCTACTGACACCCACCACAACCAGACACCCCCAGACCAAACCCCTTCTCCCTGGGAAGAGGGTCCGAAGTGCTCTGTGGAGGTGTGGAGGGTCATAGGTCAAAGGGAACCCTATTTCAATAGAGAGCTATTAATCAGGCACCGATCTTTAAAACAGCGAAGCTCCCCCTTCAAAAGAGGTCAACATTTCTAAAACCGTTGGACAAAAATATAGATTTGGCAGATCAATATGAGCCGCACAGAAGATGTTTAATTGGGTTTCACAGCTGATTGTTGTTTTTCATCATTGTGCCCTGAATAATATCTAAAATAGAATTAAAAATGAAAAGATTTCTTTTAAAATCTACTTCAGAATCAATTGATAAGGAAAGTAAGTTCACTTAAACTCTAATAGATAAATAAATCAAGAGCGAAAGCATACTTTTGAAAAGATATGGGCACCTCTTTTTTTTTAATACTTTTTATTTAATTATTTAATTTATTTATTTATCATTATTAGTAGTATTAGTATTTTTTTTCATTTGATGTTTAAATGATAGTATATATTTATATATACTTAAATATATATATAAAAATATTTCTAGTTTATATATATATATATATATATTAGGGCTCTCAAATGATTAATCGTGATTAATCACATCCAAAATAAAAGTTTTTTTTACATAATATATGTGGGTGCACTGTGTATAATTATTTTAAATATATAAATACACACACATGCTTGTATATATTTAAGAAATATTTTCATGTATATACTGTATATAGATTTATATATAATTTTTATTATATATAAATATAAATATTTTATATATAAATAATATTTTTTTCTTCAATATACATGCATGTGTGTGTATTTATATATATATACAAAATAATTATACACAGTGCACCCACATATATTATGTAAAAAAAACTTTTATTTTGGATGTGATTAATCGTGATTAATCATTTGACAGCCCTAAAATATATATATATATATATATATATATATATATATATATATATATATATATATATATTTTATTTTTTAAAACAGGCACAAAAAAAGACTTAAAATGCATAAAAACTGAGGTTAGAAAACCACAACAAGACATCAAGCACCCCTATAAAAACATAAAATTCATCATATGGGTCCTTGTAGGCCTGAAATGAGAAATGCAGCCTTTAAAAACACTTCATTGGGTTCTGCTAAGACATTAGGGTCAAAGTGAGCAGTGGGAGGGGCTGGAGGGGTGTGTTTAATGAAACTATAGCAGGGCACAATAGGACAGAGGTCACTTCAGACCTCCAGACGCAATCTGAATGAACAGCGGTGTGTGTGTGTGTGTGTGTGAGGAGGGGGTGTCATTCATCAGCCACGTCATAGTGGTTCTCCTCTCTCCCAAGAAGCACTTCACACTTGAACCTGAGTAGAACTGTTGATGAATAGACATCCTTGAATAGAAATGTTTTAAACTGAGGACGGACTAAATAAAGGCCTTGAGAGGGATCCGATACATGCTGCATCTGTCTGGCATCTGATATACACAATTGGCTAACATTTTGGAATAAAGATTAATAAAGATAACTTTTTTCCATTTTAATGTATTTTAAAATGTGATTTATTCCTCTGATCAAAGCTGTATTTTCAGCATCATTGCTCCAGTCTTCAGTGTCACATGATCCTTCAGAAATCATTCTAATAGGATGATTTGCTGCTCAATTATTATCAATCACTGGTGCTCAAGTATTAAGAATAGTTCTTATTATTCAATCAATGTTGAAAACAGTTTTTGATGCTTAATATTTTTGTGGAAACCGTGATGCTTTTGATCAATTTAATGCATCCTTGCTGAATAAAAATATTAATGTCTTTTATAAAAGAAAACGGACTTACCCTTAACTTTTGAATTGCAGTGTATCACAGTTTCCACAAAAATATTAAGCAGCAAAAACTTTTATCATATTAATAAGAAATATAATTTTATTCAGAAAACTGTTATTTAAATTTGTAATAATATTACGCAATATTACTGTTTTTACTGCATTTCTTATCATGCAGCCTTGATAAGCATAAAATAATTTATTTTTTTTTATGTAAAAAATGACTCCAAACTTTTGACTGGTAGTGCAGTTGAGCAGTTGAGCTTTATTATTAGCCCTGATTTCCAAAAATGATACTTTTCTACTTTGCACCATGTTATTATAAACATGTTTAGCTGTGGTATAAGCATGAAACTTATTCTTTTAGCAAAAGGTTTTCACATTATAACACGTGTAGTCAAAAGGAATAATCAAAACTGCTCTTGTTCTATTTCCGTCAGGCTCAAGCATTTATATGGCATCTTAAAAAGACGAATTAGTGTTTTTAGTCTGACTGAAATCAAACTTCTTAATTACATGTAAACGAATAATAAAAGTCAGCTATAAACAGAGCTCACGCACACATAAAACACATGCACATGTCGATCTGTGACTGTTTCAGATGGATTTATAATTTCATGACATGCAATTTCCCTTGCCTGCAAAGAGGAAGCAATCAGAGTACAATTAGATAGCAGCATCAGCTTTCTGGGGTCTGTTTTCCCCTCAACTAACCAGCTGCGTCTTTACAACCAGGGTCAACTGACAGCATCAGTGTCCAATCCACCTCATCTATTGATCAGTTATTCTTTTAGCAGGTTCTCAGATCCTGACCTTGAATCTGATCAGCTATTCCTCCTCATTCGTTTCATTCTGTTGTGTGACTTGTGCAATCAATTATTATTGTTGAAAAACATGGCTGCCTCTTGATGTGTAATACTTTCATACGCATAACAAAATGAACTAATTCTTGAGAGCAATCACTGGATTTCAAGCCCATGTTCAATATGAATGGCTATTTTTGCACTTGCTATGATGTGTATGGCATACATTTTCAGGTTAAAAATTTCAGCTGAACCAGTCAACACCCTTTCATTTTTTCATATTAAAAATAACCCAGGGTGAAGACAATGGAAGGGGTTCCCTCGATACTGTCATAGTCCCTCTCTTGAACTTCGTCACCCGTTGCCTGACCACCAGCTGGCCTCGTAATGCTATGGAAACCATGGGGGAGGGTCAAGAAGGACCATCACCCGTCCTCATTTGAGGACCATCCATTCTGCTTGCCCCGCCCTCGCTGCTTCATTACCTGTCTGTCAGAGGAGACTCCGCCCCCTCCGCTGGCTCTCTACTAGAGCTTCCTAGGCCAATGTCAAAGGTGAGAAATGAGAGGGCAGAGGTGAGAGGGGATACCTCGCCCCTCCCAAAACATACACACACACACACTGCTCTTTGCCTGTCTACCCTTTTGTTCTCTATTGTCCACATCCTGGCTCAGCATCTGTCCCAACCTTCACGGGTGTGTGAAAGTGCAGACCTCACTTCCACAATGAGCTGAGAGTCGGACAACAACCTTTCATAAATAGACCTGAACTTGACTAGGAGGTGCTGATTTTACCTTTGTGACAGGCAGACAGACGGCACAGAAGTTATCAAATGTGTGACTAAAATATCCATAATCCCCTTTCTGCTTCTTCTATCTGAATTTCTATACTTGTTCATCAAGTAAAATATCAATTCATAATACATTAACTAAATAATTAACAATATTAATACATTTTACAATTTGTTGTTCATTGGCAGTTGTGTTAATGGTAACAAATTGAACCTTATTGTAAAGTGTTGTTAATAAAGCATTTTTGAGCAATTCCTTGGCATGGAATTTCTCTTTCTCGTTACTCTAAATTTCCATTTGCATCATTGATCTGACTTACTTAACAAGGCTTTTCTCAGGGTGTATTGGGAAGGTTTTTGGTTTCCATTTTGGCGAAATAACCTAACCTAATCTCTTTGTTCCCATCTTACACAAAAAAGTGGATCAATAAATGAATCAATACATTCAAGATTACCTCCCCCAAATGGCTTCACTGCCAATTCTGTTGTAAAAGACTGATAGGGGTGACTATTGATTGATCAGGCTTAAGCTGGACATTTGGGTCACAGATAGAGAAAGCACACCTGGGTGCAATTCCAACAACAATTTAACGAATGAACAGATGCATAAGGACAAGAGTACAAGAGGATAATCTGCATTATCTCAGGAGCAGATATTCAGAGCTTTGATTATGTTTTTCTGTCTCCTGGCCATCACTTTTACTGTGTAAGATGTTAAAATACATGATTATGCTTATGTTCAGATGAATGAGAAGCATAGATCTTCACAGCTACTGACTGTGTGGTATTAAATATGACTTTTGTACTTCACTCTCTAATGGATGATTTACCCATTTGTACTTCACTCTCTCATGGATGATTTACCCATTTGTTCTCATGTTGTCTATTCCTAAAGACCCCCAGTGTGCAGCTACTTTGAAGATAGCCAATAAGAGGAGCACATTTATCCCTCAGGGATATATGATCAGGTTGAATGTACGGACAGTAGCAGGGTGATGGATGAGCTTTGTCATTGGGGTGTTGAAGGGGGGATATCTCCTAACAGCTGACTTCATTACACAAGCTATTCCTCTCAAGCCCAGCTGGACAGCACCAGCAGGCCTCAATTACCATAATGGTAGTCAGAGTCCCACACCATCAGACCCAGTACAGAGTGAGTGAGAAAAAATAACAAAAAGGGCAGAGAGAAGGGAGGGCCTGAACATTGACTTCTCCTGCTGTGCTGACCAGTCAGCTTACAAGGGTCATGTTCAAAACCAATTCTGCTTGACGCCTGGTCATCATAGCACCCGACAAATACTTCATACTTTCATTATACACACACAAAAGATAATATGCTTGCTATGTTGTGCTCAGTGAAGTGTGCAAGTAATACAATTACTGTAATAGTGGTGCTTGGTGAACTTGTGTCACAACAAATCAGGATTAAGCGGTGTGGGGTCAGCTATTACTTTCCCTATGAGTTTGGACCATTTATGAAACACTGAAGCTAAAACATATAGTTCTGTGATTCAATACACTACCTTTCAAAATAAAATTATTATCAAGGACGCATTAAATTGATCAAACGTGACATCAAATACAAAAGATTTCAAATCAACCCTATTTCAATCAACTTTCTATTCATCACAGTTTCCACATAAATATGAAGCAGCACAACTATTTTCAACATTGATAAGAAGAAGAAATGTTTCACCAAATCAGCATATTAGAATGATCTCTGAAGGATCATGTGACACTGACGACTTTGTAATCACGTGAATAAATTACATATTAAAATAGAAAAGTTATTTTAAATTGTAAGGTAATACTTTTTTTTCATGGTCCACTTTAAACATAACTGCAACTACATGTCAACTAGCTCTCATTAGAGTATTAGTAGACTGTCTGCTTAATATCTACTAACTCTTTATTTTGATGCTCCTCAACAGACATTATACTGACTAGAAGAAACTTTGCAACTACATGTCAACTTATTCTACTAACCCTAACCTAACAGTCTACTAATACTCTAATGAGAGTTAGTTGACATGTAGTTTCAGAGTTACTTATAATTAGCAGAATAGACTTTCAAAAACATTTTAAAAATCTTACCAACCCTGAACTTTTGAACAGTAGGCACTGTAAATGATCTTTAATCTGACATAAAAATGCCAAAATGAAGAGGAATAATAAAAAGGATTTTAAGCCTGAGTGGAAGATGAGTACTATTAGTCACAAAATAATATCTTTGGATTTCTGTTAGAAATCCAGTAAGGTTACCTTGCACGACCAGCCTGCCCAGAGCGGTACGCCTCATCCTGGTGCCGGGCCGGTTGGCAGCACACACATATACTCCAGAGTGCTGAAGGGAGACATCTGAGATCATCAGGTTCCCCGTGCCCAGCACCTGTATGCCCTCCACTCCGATCGATCGGCCATCTGATGGAAATGGATAATGAGAAGGAAATGAATTACGAGGAGAACAGAACTAGAGAACAACTAAGGGTGCGTTCACACTTGTAGTTCGTTTTTCTTGGTCCTTTTGGTCTGGACCAAAAAAGAAAAAGATACATTTAGCCCTGGTTCGCGTAGTGTTCACACTGTCTGAACCAAAATCTACAAAACAAAAACGTATATTTTGCGACGGAACTTATTGAACATCCAAAACAATGCAGTGCTGGACTAAATGAACTGAACTGTAATGGACAGCATCGGGACTATGACGAGAAGAACCAGGTATTCTTGAGCATTCTGTCCTTTTCAGGATCGCATCTTGTGACATCACGTCCTGTTTTGGGTTTGTTTACATGTCTTTGGATCGTGTTGCGTTCATATTTCAGTCGAACCGCACCAGAGTTTGACTGGAAGAGGACAGAGACCCACCTATTCAGGGGCCTCAGTCCGCTTGTTTGGTGTCACCAGGGTCCGGATGACAGCGTTCACACTTATTCAAATGAACCGCACTAATTCTTGCAACAGAGCAATCGCACCAAAGTTCGTTTTAATCGCCACGTGTGAACACACCCAGTTATCCTTGGACAGTTTAAGTATGAGGATTCCTACCAAGTCTACTCCAAGACACAATCGGGCGAGGGTTTCCGGTGGCGATACACTCCAGGATGGCGGTCTGATGGACGGTAATGGTGAGGTTCTGTGGGCCGGACAGGATGAATGGTTCCTTATAGGTGCGAGGGACACCTCCTGAGCATTGAGGAACAAATAAAGAGATGATAATATTAGGATGACATTTGACATCATGACATTCGAGGTAATCAATGTTCTGGTTGTGTCCTTCATCAAGCCACATGTTCAATACAAACATAATTTAGGCCTTATTTACTGGATGAACAAAGTTTAAGGTTAAAGGTATGTACATGCAATCTGGGGTGTTTGTCAGATCAAGGTTGACTACTGACCGGTTACGTTCAGATAGGCTTCATGGCTGTAGCGGGTGTTGGCGATATTGGTGGCGACACAGCGGTAGACGCCAGCATCTGATTTCTTAACTCCTGTAATCTGCAGAATACCCATTGGGAGAAGTGTGTACCTGTGGAGAAAGAGTAACACGAATGAGCAATTGTGAGGAACAAAATAAAGAAAGACTGTTTGCTAGGACCATGTTACCTGTCATCAGAGGTTCCAAGCACAACACGGTCCTTCTCCCAAGTGATGTTGGCCTCAGGAATGCCATTGACCTGACACTGGAAACGTGCAACACCTCCCTCATCTACTGACATGGACTCTGGGTGAGTATGGAATTTAGGGAGAGCTGTGGGACGAAGAGAATTGAGTGAGATATAATCCATAGAAATAATAATTAATATCAGTTGAGTGAGATATGTTCTATTGTATATTCTTTTGAACGTTCTATTCATCGAAGAATCTTGATAAACAACATGTATCACAATTTACACAAAAATATTAAGCAGCACAACTTTTATAACACTGAAGAAGACTGGAGTAATAATGCTAAAATAAATTCAGCTTTGCATCACAGGAATAAATTATTTCTTTTTAAATATAGTAAGATAAAATTAAAATTGGAATAATACTTCACAATATTTGTTTTTACTGTATTTTAGATCATTAAATAAAAAGAACAAGAGGCTTCCTTAAAAACATTTACAGAAATATACATTTAATAATAAATATATATAATTTTATATTTACATAATTGTATTATATTAAGCATACACGTAATAAAACTGTGAGGTTTCAGGGTATATTCTCTTCATGATTTTGCGTGTCAAGTAAATGTATCCTATTTTGAAGATATTTGTATATAACATTTGATTATTTTCTAGATATTTCCTAAAAAAAAACAAGATAAAAAAATTTATTTATTAAAAGATTATTTTGTGGTGTAACAATTATTCTGGTAGCATTTTAGTGTACAGTCCCGTTCCGCATGTACATACTATATACTTATTATAGTAATTACAATAACTTGGTAATAACTAGGTACTAGTCCAGAACCTACCCCTAAACCGAATCTTAACCCATAGTTACCTTATATTACTCAGTACTTGGTAAGTACACTGTAAGTACATTGCAAGTAAGTACACATTATTCTTACTTTCACATATGTGAAGTTACCATGATAACTTGATATTGGCATCTAAAATGTTGATTTTCATTGGGGATGTAGGATGAGGGGCCAAGAAGAGCATTGTGGTCTAAATAGCCTGGTCGTTCATATAATCAATAGATAGGGGTGTTAGAAGAAGGGCCTCCCAATGAGAGTTCATTTCCATGGTAACGTAGTACCTTCTGGGGAAGCATGTAGTGACAACTATAATTCTACAGGATTATCACCCACCCTACTGCTTTTATAGGACCAAAGGGACAGCCAGAGGAAGATGGGAAAGGATCGAGTAAAAGCAGAGACAAGGAGTACATTGGTGCTGCCACTGTGTCACTGTATTTCTCACATAAACAATTAAAAGTATAGGCAAAGCATATGATTTCATATCATAGTGAATTTTTCATTAGCTGCCCATGTTTCTCCTCAGTCACTCACATGCGAGCTGCACACGGGCCTTGCGGCTGACCAGCATGCCGTCGTGGTTCTGTGCAGCGCAGTAATACTCTCCAGAATCGCTCGTATCTCCATCCCGTCTCTTCTGGAAGCTGTGGATCAGGAGCGTGCCGTTGGATAGGATCTCCGCCCGGCTGCCTACTCCCGGAAGCAGCGGCGCTCCGTTCTTATGCCACGTCACCGTGATGGGACCCTCACCTTCCACCCTGCAGTCCAGCATCAACGGCCTGTCCCGCACCGCGATCACATCGCTGGGCTGCGTAAGGAAAGCCAGCTCAGATCCATTACACAAACCTGCAAGTGAGAGAGGGATAGAAGATGGGTCAGAACACAAATGAAACAAACCCTAAAAGGTAAAGATTGCATGTAAAATAAATGGTCAGAAATGAGATTATAATAATAGTTATGTGTATTAAACGATTATATATAAGAAGAATGGTGACAGGTTTAAAATGCACTTAATATTCAGCAATATTATCAATTTGACTGCACTGACACTAATGAATAAGAACTAAACTGAGCTGGAGAATGACAGTGTCTTCTGTAAAGCTGCTTTATAGTTGAATCGAAGCTGTTTCATAATTGATGAAATCTGCAACATGAACTGATCTGAGCTGAATATTGACACTATTACCTTCTGTAGATGAACTGAGATTGCTTCATAACTAATGAACATTGCAACATTCACACTGTTATTGAAAAAAATGACACTTGTTTTTTAGAGCTGCTTTGGAGCTTAAATTCTATTCATATTTGTACATTTGCAACATTAATACTGTTGGTTTCTTGTTTAGTACTGTGAAGCTGCTTTTGAAACAATATTTATTGCATAAAGCACAATAGAAATAAATGTGACTTGACTTCTATAGACATTAAAGTTAGCATAATTTTTAGCTACTTTTCCTTTTGAGTTTATGATATGCATGTTTTTGTGTTTGTTGCATATGTCTGTGTTCTTTGTCACCTCAAGACTTGGAAAAATACTTTCCACATCCATAACTTTCCATATCCAAAAAACTGCATTTGTGTCTCAGGACTGACGTCATTGTGAGCTTTACCATCTAAGCATATCTGCCTATTTACTCAGTATCATCAAACCAAACCTGGTCATCACAATAGAGACAAACGCAATGTAGCCAGTGAAGCATAGAGAGCTGCATGCGACAAAGCCAGAGTAGAAGGGATGGAGAATTAGGGTGAGTTATGGGGTCAAGTTAGAGGAATCTCTTTTGAATAAACCCACCCTGATGACAATAGGCCTGTGACGACACCCAAAAAAACAACTCTCGGTAACCACCAGGAGCCTTCTGCACCTCTCTCAGTCTGGACCATCTGCCCCCCACTTATACAAACCCCCACCATCCCAAACAGCCCAGCGGTCACATTTTCCTTTCAGTCTGGTTCCAGGGTGACTTTCCCATGCCACTGGCTCACCCCAGTCCTCTCTCATTGTCAACTCGCTACATGGCCATTCCACACATCTTCTGTGCTTTTTATATGGAGAACTCCAGACCTAAAGCAACCTTTAATGTGACCTCTGGAGATGGCCGGTGTCTCCAGCAGCTGTTATGTTAAAGAGCACAAGTCTGCTCTTGAACTTGCATTAGATGAGATGTGAAGTACCTTCCTTCAGCATCTGTTAGATGGATATTATAACCTACCCCCCATTCAGTATGCACTAAAATATACAAATTTCTGACCACTGGGTTCCTCGAACGCCACCTGCACTTGATCATGACAGCCATACCATGAATGTCAAACGAGACTAAGAGTCTTAGTCATAGGGATAGATCAGCTAATAATTTTAAAGTCTCAGTGTGTTTTTGGACCCCATTGGCTTTCATTGTATGGACAAAAACAGTTCCTTAAAATATGTGTGTGGAGAAGAAATAAAGTCATACAGGTTTGGAATATAACAAATAATGACATAATTTTCATTTTTGGGTGAACTATCCCTTTTAAGTGCATCTAGCTGCTTATTATTTGACATATTTAGATTTATGTAGGTCATTTAGAGCTGTAAAAAAAGATGTGTTATGCTTATAGGGATGAAAAAATATATCTGTACTACATTGACAATATTTGAGAATTTAGCAATTCTCTTACATATTGGTGTGCTAATACTGGATATTTAATTGTGCATTTTTACCTTTAAATTACCTTTACCATCACCTAATGCTTACTTAGTAAATCTTTAAAAACACCAACAATGTAATAACACTGTGAAATTTATCTTTAGCAAAACTTTTTTTTTTTATAATGTACATTATACGGTGACTAAATTCACTTTTAGCTTTTAAAATGACTGTAAAATGAATGAATGAAATGAATGAAAATAATTTAAAATGAAAATAAAATGATTTTAGATTTAGGTTTTAGATTTTTTAGTATAGAATGAAAATAATGATCGGTTTGGTCCAGAACTATTAAGAGTGTTGTTTCTCTCTAATAAGGCTGCCTATTCAGAGTGCGAACTTTAGAAAACCACTGCTGCAAAATCTGACATTAACAATGACAACATGACCATATAAGCTCAAGCATCACTTGGAGTCATACCTTGGACAATATCAAAACTGGAGTCCATAAATATATAGAGCTATAAACTAGTCTTCCACTGAAGGGAATATCTGGGATGCTCCTTTCGCTCCCAGTTAACTCACACACTGAGCAGATGTAGATGGGACGGGTCTGTCTCTTCCTCTTTCAGTTTTATGAGGGCTAGCTTACATCTGACCCTTCCCTGGCTTACTGCACCCGAAGTGTTAATGAAATTCAGAGGTCCCAGGGGAAAGGGGGGTTATGTCACACAAGCTGGATTCAGAGATATAGAGTATAACACATGGGCCTAAGCAATAGGTATTGGTGTAAAAATATAATGTTTTTTTTGTTTTTTTGTTTTTGCTAGATACATCCAATTTAAAAAAAAAGGAAATGTGATAGCAGGGATATAAATGGACTTGATCTTAAACACTAACCATCTTAGAGAACAATAAAATGTATTAATATTCCACTTTTGTAAGAAACAGGTTTTATGTTTCTGCTCACCTAATCTTTTCATTAGAGAAGTTTGTCATTATAGCACACTATTCTAAGATCTCCATGGTCTCCACAATGGTGATGATGGTGCATAGGGTATGTCGATTATAAAGTCTAATAACCCTCTACAACCTGCATGAGACCCGGACAGAAGTGTGATTAAGAGCTCAAGTTTGGGGATAATTCAGATAATTCAGATGAGAGGTGGATAGTAATGGGGTTTTGGGGGGCTTGTAGACGATGAGCTGAGCAGCAGGAGACCCCCACCCATCCCCACCCCTTGAGCTGTGACCTCGGTCCCTAAAGGGTCATGAGAGAGTTGGTGAAGGGTGGATGAACAACGTGGGGCCTAAGGCACACAGCCTGTGTCCAGTCACACACACAGTCCCAGCCCCCAATTCGGGCCATTGTCCCCAGACTAAGGTTGGACCTGAACTTCACAAACTATTGTTGGAGGCCAGACATTATTCTAATGTCCTTCGTTTCTAATCAGAGTCTCTGAAGGGTCAATGAGGCAAAGATCTGTAACACTCTCACCATCACTTTACCTTACTATAATATAATATAATATAATATAATATAATATAATATCATATCATATCATATCATATCATATCATATAATATAATATAATATAATATAATATAATATAGTGTATGAATGAAAATGTCCTTAAAACTAGGGCTGCATTTACTTGATGAAAAATACAGTAATATTGTCAAATATTACCACAATTTAACATAACTATTTTCTATTTTAATATATTTTAAAATGTAATCTATTGCTGGGATGGTAAACCTGTATTTTTTAGCAGCAGCCAAACTGTGGTACTTTTCCCCCCACAATAGAAAATTCATTTATTTGAAGCAAAACTTTTTTGTAACATTGCAAATGTCTTTATTTTCATGCAATTAATTTTTTTTTTTAAGTCTTACTGAACCTAAACTTTTGAATGGTAGAGTACATATACATAAATCTGCACATGTCTGTTTTATAGCTAATCTGAGGAGGAAAAAAATAGTCCAAGGATTTAGAGCTGACACCTACAGAGCTACAAGACTCAGGCTAAATATTCTAATATTTAATGCTCATTATCATTTCTATAGCATATGAGTCTCTGCTTTGTCCAGAGAAGATTTTAGCATTACTAAAACTGGCCTGCCACTTTGAAAAAGTGATATATGCCTTTGAAAGAAATGCTTAATGCATATGAACATTCACAAATTCTTCTCGCTCTCTTTTTCTCCCATTATATCCATGGCAGCAGCAGCAGGAGATCTAACGTAAACAATAGCTGAATAACTTGGGGGAGGAATTGTAAAGAAGCTGGGTGGAAAGGGGGGATCACGCTGCTCAGGGTGGGCTTCTTTTGACTCCATAATAGGAGTTAAATTCTCCCTGACTACAACAGCCACACGCTGTCTGCACAAACACTCCTTTGTGTTGGTCATTTGAGACAAAGTTGTCTTTTGTTTAAACACTGATTGCCATTAGGTGGCATATGCCAAGTTCAAAGTCATGCAAACACACTTAAGAGGAAACAATCCCCTGAAGTTGAACTCCACCCTCCTTATTAACCAATTAGCTTTTTTTTGTGCTCTACTTTTCTCTCAACAAGTATCTGACTCCAGTTTTTAAAGAATGTTTTAAGATGCTATTTTTCATAGATATAATGGTACTCAACCAAATATATGTCTTTCTATTAATTAGATCATGTCTGTTAGGTCAACAGCTTTTATGAAAAAGTCTTTCTCAGACATGAAACCTTTGGGTAAAATCAATAAGCAATACGCTCCAATTGCAGGGGGAGGACACCCCATCACCATGGCCTCAGGTCTTTAATTATTGGGATAAGGACCAGAAGGGGGTCCAGGGCTTCCATTAAGCCAATTTATTAATGGAGCAACCAAGGGTTAAAATGTCCCTCTGCTGCAACATGTGAGTTTTAATGCCACTGTTAGTTCCTCTTTGGCTTGATGAACCCTGATGATTTTCTTTAACTGAACCACAGAGTTTTAAGGCCTCTATAAACAAACTAATTTTGTGCCACTTTGTATTACAGGTTATTACGGCAGCTTCATTACCATGAGGAAAGTGGATATTGCTTCAATTAGAGCAATGAATGTACAGACTGAATTGGCTCTAACCTAAAGGTAACAAGGACACATGATCACTCACAACTTCTGTGGTGATCCATTGGAGATGGAAGTTATTTCGAGTATGGATTTAAAACTCCTAACTTTGTGAAGATCAGGTCCATGATTTGCTTTAGCAGTGATAGAGACATCGGCCACCCACTGCAGTCTGTGCACTCTATGTGGATTAGCTGGCTGGGTGTCTTGTCAGAATTAGCAGTATCCTATGTTTATAGGGAGATGAGGAGTCTGTGGCAGGATTATTCAGGCATGCACACACATAAACCTCCAACAGCTTTAAGGCGATTTTAAATGTATCGCTGCTTCCCAGTAAGGCTGGAGCAGTGTTATGGAGATCAGGGTGTTGGGGTCAAAGGGGGTGGGGAGAGGTGGCCACTTTTGTCTCCTTGGCTCTCTTTTCGCTCCACCCGCTTTGGACCACTGCGCTGTCCAGGAGAGGGACCCCAAAGGTTAATACGACCCAAGGTCACCGCAGCTTCTCTGTCCGTGGTCATCTGTTCCCCCCCTCCTCCATGAGACTCCCAATCTCCTTCTGTTCAACTTTCCGACTGTTTATTTATTATTCCACAGGAGATTTATTCTAAAGAACACATGATCTAACCTCATGGTAATAGCATCTGGTCTGAAAATAAACTGTTTTGATCCTAAGTCAAGTCATTTATTCTCTATATTAATATTCGAGCTGAACATATTTTTTTGTTTCTTATAAAAGCCTGAATAATTGAGAAGAAAAAAGGTTTGATGCAGGATTTATATGATTGCTCTACCCTGATAACTTATATTTTTATATATTTTATATATAACTATATATTTTTCCTTATATAAGAAAGATTCACTTAAATAATACATTAATAAGATAATCAGATCATACAAATTAACCTTTTTGCATTGTGATAAAAAAAAATCTTTTTCATATTCCTTCAACACTATATTAAAAAAAGGTTTTTTTTTAAAACATTATAGCAAAATCTTTGACTCCTTCTTGATCCATTTGACTTGGCATTTCTACTCTATTTTATGGGTTTGAATTTAACCAGCAATTAAACTTTTGTTACAGTGACTGGTCATAAAATTAACTCTTAGTTGAATACACACTATTGGATACTAATGTTTAGTGTATGACTTTAAACACATTAAACTAAATACTAAGCATCTTCATAATTATACTCTATTCATCAACATTACAGTTTTAATATGTTCAAATACACTGAAATTTAAAAGGTTCATAAGTTCCCTATTAGGTGAGAAACACCCTGTGAATAGTAATTTAACAAAGAAAACAGCATAGAGCTGGAAGATAGTGGATAGTAAAAGCTGAAATGACTTTTATGAACTTTTAAAAGATGCTTTGTGCACCAATAGCTTGTCCTGCATTAATAACGAAAATCTACAACAAGAGTGTTTAAATAGTTAAAGGCAAAACAAAGCAAGTAAAATATTAATAAATAATAATAATGTAATATTTGAATTAGCTTCATAATTTATTAATTTAACGGACTACTGGGGACATATATCCAAATAAGAGAAATCAGACAGTTTGCAGGCTATCGTAGTCTCGTCAGAAAAAAAGTTATTATTTTGATACAGAACTCAAAATATGATATTTAAATCTCTCGTCAAAGTATGCTTCTACGGTTTTTTTGTTTGTTTTTTAAGAAACCACATGGAAAGCAAAGTGCCCACAAATAGGTGAATATTAAACAAAAATGACTAAAAGGCATATGCTACCATATCTTAACCATGTAAAAATTAAACAAGTTTATACTCACAAGAACCAACAAACGTCAGGTAGGTCAGTAAAATCCTTGGCTTCATTTTCCTGT